>NC_051044.1:4206008-4208508 GCF_904848185.1 Acanthopagrus latus | reverse complement strand
CTCTTTATAACAAGGCCGTACTGTATCATGTTCTTCCTTGTATGTCTGGCTGAGTTGCAGCTCGATATTTAAGGAAGATGTAGACAATCAATGAGCATTTATAATTCAGGGGTTTTACATATCACACAGAGTGAGTAACTCATACTTTGCTTCACTTCCAAGGTTGAAAACAGTCGTGCGTGTGTGTGTGTGTCTACTGTTTCTAACCACGAAATTCTAACATATACAATAATGGTCAAGGTTAAGATTATTTCTGTAGCGCAATTAAAAACAGGCTTCACAGGCTCGAGAATCAACAATACACAAATAAGACGTCTAACAAACATGGCACGCAAAACAACAGTATGTGGAGGCGTGATGTCCAGGTCAAACTTGGATTAAAAGCCAGTGAGAAAAGGTTTTTAGAAATGACTTGGAAGTTTCAGCGGTCCGAGCAGCTTTTATTTGCTGTGGCAAACTGCTCCAGAGTTTAGGAGCAGCCACTGAAAACGCTCGGTCACTTCTACTTTTGAGTTTGGCTCTGGGAATGCTTAGAACAAACTGAGAGGACGACCTCAGAGCTTTAACCGGAGAGTAAACACTGTCTGTGGACGCTCACTTAAAGAAGAAGGTGCCGAGCCGTTCAAAACCATAAAAATAATCAATAAGATCTTAAAATCCGTCCTGAAGCGAACAGGAAGCCAGTGGAATGAGGTTAAAAAAAACAAACAAAAAAAACTGGAGATAGTAATGCACAATCTTACAACAGCAATTTAACTACTGGTCTGTTCTCGTGCTAATTAATGTATTTGTAAAATCATTTTTAACATTTTGAAAACAGAATGTCACTAAAAACAAAAAGTTTAGAGAAAAAGCACTTTGCTCTCAGCTAAATTGATTAAAATGAATGAATCAGAGAGGCTGTAGTGTAGTCCCAGGTCTCTACAGACCGGAATGAGTGTGTGTGGACACAGCCCCAGCCCCAAGATGTGTGTGTGTGTGTGTGTGTGTGTGTGTGTGTGTGTGTGTGTGTGTGTGTGTGTGTGTGTGTGTGTGTGTGTGTGTGTGTGGTGTTTTCAAGCATCTGTGTCTGTGTAAACAGACGCACGCAGACACACATGGGAGTGAGCGCAAGTAGTGCTTATTTATCACCCGCTGAATTCCCAGAGCTGCAGAAGAAGAGTGTGTTTTTTACTGCCAACACTTCTGTTCTGTGTGTGTGTGTGTGTGTGTGTGTGTGTGTGTGTGTGTGTGTGTGTGTGTGTGTGTGTGTTGTGTACGTGCGCACACATTTTTACAGCCTTGAGCGTCTGTTTCTTTCCACAGTAATCAGAATTGAGCAGCAGTGAAAATGCAGGACATGCATTCTACAGTAGCTAATCATCTTGTACTGACACGTTTTTTACGAGTTTGAGGCGTTTCTCAGCGCTGGAGGTCTGGCGTCGGACGCATCCGTCGGTTCACAGCAGCTCGGGGGAAAAATACACACTCATTTTACTTTATTGGAATTATTTATTTAACATGTTAAGGAGAGAAGCGACGACAAAAGGACGGCTGGGGAGGAAACAGCTGAGCTTAATCAGCCTGTTCATCAATTCTAAGTTCCCGTCTGAGAATTATAAAATAACTGCGCTACGTGTGACATTTAATGTGTCATTAAATTATTGGTACACTGGGAGACATTCATAATAATATTGTCATGGAGGCAGCTGCTCTGTCTCGGTCTGCCTCAGCTGCCTCCTACAGGCTCTCTCCATGTCCAACAAACCATCTCAGTCTGTTTTTAGACGCTGCTATCCCTCACCTGCCCACTGGTCGTCTCCGGCATATTTTCCATATCCAGTCACCGATCGAGAATGGTCCCGGTCCACGGTCTCTCGGTTGGTTTGGTATCGATATATTTATGTGTCAGGTATTTGCTTCTGGTTCTCAGACAAGCAGAAGCCTTTAGCTGTTATACATACTCGGTAAAATCAGTGGTAAACACAGATCTGTTTGCCCAGGATGTGAACACGGCGAGGTCAGGGTGATGGATGGGTGCATGGTGCGACCAAACTGAAGTTTGTGTCCCATTTCTGTCCTTCACTACAGTTTAGCCATCATTGTGGCTTTACTCTGAATGTGACCGAGCAGTTTTAGTTGCCCGACCTTCACAACACTGTAGCTGTCACATGTGGCTGCGGATGCGAATGAAGTGATGAAAGGAAAATATATTGGCATTGAACACATGGAAACGTTGTCAGTGAATCATCCAACACCTCTCTTTGGAGGAAGGATGTCAACAAAAGAAAAAAATCCATTACACTTCTGATTATTCTGTCATTTTGCCACTTTACAAATGAGGTGAATGCCAACGAGATAAATATTGTGCTGTATAGTTCCATCACGCTGCAGCGAGACGGTGCTGAATGTTGATTTTGTGGATAAACTGTCTGATAAAAGCTAACATTTAAGCGAAGACAGAGGATGAACCTGGACGGTACAAGTGCTTACTGTCAGACGATCCAACATGTTCACCATA
>NC_051044.1:4190678-4198178 GCF_904848185.1 Acanthopagrus latus | reverse complement strand
AACCTGAAAACAATGCACACAAATGTGAATGAAATAAGTAAAATATATATAAATATTATCTGAAACAGGAAACATCATCATAGAAAAAAAATAGTAATGGCACTGAAACAAACAGTGGCACCACAAATGTCTGTTTTCTATGACAGATAAAGTTCATTAAAACAAAAAAATAACATTCTTTGCTTTACTTTTCAGTGGAACTTTGCTCAACAGTGCAAAATATAAGCCCGACACTGATGCTACTTTCTATCAGCCTTTTCCATATTAAGCTTTGCTCTCAGTGCCAAAGTTTTATGTCAGTACTGCAGCCTGGTAATAATTGGGGTTCCATGTTCACATTCAGCTCTGAATGCTCTGGATTGCGTTGGGATCCAACCCAAACTCTCTGGTAGTGAATGTTGCTTTGAATTTTTGATCCAATCCCAAATGGACCAGTAGAAAGAAAAAAAAAACCCCACAATCCCCATGTGGTCGAGATCAGAAAGAAAGAAAAAGAACATTTAAATCCAGCCTGACCTTCGCATGGAACCCTGAAGTCTCCACTGTCAATCAAAAAACAAAAAACACCTGATCCTTTTTTTAAGGCGGGTGAAATATAACAATGGTCCCTGTTGCGTCTCTTCCTGTGGCGTTTGTTCTCTGCCTCCAGTCAGTCATTGTGCTTTCGCCTGAGCTAAGTAGAGACATTAAACAAAATAACGATTGAAGATGTTTTTCTTTTTCCCCACATGCCTTCTCCTCACACCCGCTGCATTCAGGAGGACAATTAACATGGCCGACGCTCTGCTTAACAGCCATCACTTTCAAGTGGCTTGCTGTTCAGTGAGCTGACATGTCTTGCTGCTGCAGTGCCCCTTAATTTGTTTTTACCACATTGAGTCACAATTAAGGTCTTTCTTTTCTCGTTGTTCCTTCCTTCCGTTTCTTTTTCACCCACCTACTCTCCTTCCCTTCCTTTCTTCTCTCCTTATCAAGTGTGAGAAGTCAGTCGGAGAAGTTTTGCTTTTGTATTTAATCATTAGAAAAGCAAAGATAAAAACATCAGGGTGTCTTTTCTTATACTCTTTGGGCTTTCTTCTTTGTTTATTCTATTTGAGGAAGTCTGAGTCTTCTTTCTTCTATTAGGGAACACTTTCAACATGTAAACTTCAATATCCAGCCTCTTCTCTCCTGCAGCTTGTTGCTCTTGTCTCTTAAACCACTTACCGAAAGCATCTTTTTCTCAATCCTTCTCCTTTACCACTTTTCCCCTCCCATCTCTGAATACTGCCTTTTCCTTCCCATGCCAACAAGAATCTCAGTATCAGAGAAGTTGTTGCATTGTTTTGGAGAAAACTTTATGCTGGCCTTAGGGGGGAAACCAATTTCTCTTGGAATGAGTTGTGTTCTCCAAAAAGCCAAATGATTACACAGTGATTGATTGGAGTGTTCAACATTTTCTCTCCTGCATATCAAAACTTTCTTCTCCGACATATACAGGTAAATGAAAGGTAAATGAAACTTTCCTCCACGTCTCACAGACTTTTATTCAAAACAGCAGACTGTATTAAATATACAACTGTAATGTCAGCGGCAGTCCTCGCCATTTTCACACCTCTTTGAGTTCACGCAGGTCAGATTTGATCAACTCCGGAATCTCATCAAACAATAGAGACGGATTACAACCAATATTTACGTTTCTTGTTAGGCGGCAACTCTCTCTAATCATTAGGACAGCAAAGGAGGAAGTCAGGTCGGGTCGAACAAGCACAGGAATTTCAGCCAGGAGGCGTCCAGAGTGAAAGTGTCAGTCCAATGTGAGTTATTTAAACCCAATAACGTAGTGAGGTTACATCACGTATGTTGCAGAACTGTAGTTACGTACATAACGTAGGCACATTCGTAACATAAGTTAGTTTTAAAGCCAAACCACAATGTTTTCTTAAAGTAGCTGATGATGATGCTGTGAAGGCATGTTTGAGATGCTTGAAAAGATTCAGTGTAGGTTCAAACGGGAATATTAAAAAGTGTTTCAGTGCAACTTTTCTGCTGAACAGGTCAGACAAGAGGCAATTTTTGTAAATGTCAAGTATATTTGTAACACATGGACACACACACACACACACACACACACACACACACACACACACACACACACACACACACACACACACACCAGAGTACCCCCTACCGTCATAATTGGGTTAAACGGCTGTGGTGTTATGGCTGCTAAAGTGCTAAAGCCATCAGCTGTGAACTGCACACACACACACACACACACACACACACACACACACACACACACACACACACACACACCTGGACCAGCGGTCATCCATCAGCACACAGCCGGGTGCAGCCCTCTCTCGTACATGAAAGCAGATCGACAATAGCTATGAAAAGAACTCAGATGTCCACCTGCACCGCTCAATAGAAAGAGCACTTTTTACTGTCCGGCACTTGTGAATGCACACAAACACACAGACACACACAAACAATCATGAGTGTGCGTGTGTGTGTGTTGGTGCGTAGGGTTGCACTTGAGAGAGAAAAATCTAGAGGAAGTTAGAAACAGTGATGATTTGTAGGCTTTTATTGAATTTTCATACAATTTTTAAGAAGATTGATTCAGTTAGATGTAACTTGTCTCTATGACTCTCTCCCTCTCATACTTTAACTTAATAGCCTCCCACTTCCTTGCTCTAAATCCTCGTACTTAAATTCTCATCGTCCTCTCTCTATTTTGCTCTGTTTTTCAGTTTCTATATCTTCGCTGTATCACTTTATCCATCAACGTCTGCCTTTGCCTCTCCAGTTCGATGCACTTTGTTGTTCTCTTCTTCTTCTTCTTTTTTTTTTTCTCCTCGTATTGGCTCTTTTTCTACTTGGAGGAGAGCTGGTCGGAAATAAAATGAGCGAGGGAATAATCCGGTGGGAGAGGGTGAGAGGGAGGGAGAGAGGACTTTTGTGAGGCTGCACAGGGGAGAGGAGGAGAGAAAGTGGGAGGCAGAGGCGGAGAGCGAGCGATCGATAAGTCAGGTCTGGTTTATCAGTCGGTATTAATGGGAATTAACCTTTAATCTGCGCTCTCAATGACACGCTCGCAAACACAAGCGGGCAGCGAGTCCGTTAATTGCAAATGTCATGTAGCTGCAAAGGTGCTATCGACAACGACTTATTACTAACTGTTGGACTGTGGATCTGTGTGTGTGTGTGTGTGTGTGTGTGTGTGTAGTGCTCTGACTCTGAGAGCTGGACTGAGTTTAACTGTTTTGTTCACAGGAAGTTTGGGATGTGTGAGATGCTTGACTAGGTTCAGTGTAGCTTCAAACGAGAATGTTAAAATGTGTTTCTTCATATGAGGGTTTATTCTTTAATATACATTTAATTGTTTACTTGAATTTCAGAAACAAACAGCTCCATCAGACGCCCCGCACATCGCTCTGATTGGATGAACGCTTTGTGGCAGCACAGCACAGATGAAGCAAAAAGACACGTTCTACTTTGTACCGAAAGAAGCAACAAAATTCAAAGTTGAATGAACTTCAAAAAGGAAAACAAGGTCATTTTTTACATTTCAAATTCATGTTTTTGATTCTACTACAACGCTTTTCAGCTGCCAACACAATCGGCAAACTAAATGTTGCCCAGTTGCACGTTTCTGCAAACCCCTGATATGTTCAGACTTAAAATTTCTTTGTTTTGTCTTTCTTGTAGGTTCAGTCTTCTGCTTGTGATCTTGTTATGTTCAGAAAAAGATCACATGTTGCCTGTTTGAGCACCACAAACATAGTTCATCATGGTCCTGAGGTCGCTATACAAAATGTTGGAACGCAGTCTCTAACTGCAGTCACCAGAAATGTCGCTATGGGACAGATGACATGTACAAATATAAACAGATCAAATATGAACAGTTTCTGTTGTTTTTACCCCGGCAACGGAGATGCAGCTACAAATGTCTGCGTGCAAGCTGAGTCTCAAATCAGTGGGTGTCGGACTGCAACATCGAGATTTTTTTGAGAACTGATTGAAAATTGTCTCTTGTACGTGTCAAATTAAAATTTACAATTTAACTTTTGCTCAGAGTTAAAAAAAAAAACAACAACTAATATCCATGAAAACCATTTAAACCCAAAAACCAGCAACGCTTTCTCTCCTCACTTTATTTTTTAAGCTTAACTAGTCAAGCATAGAAAGTCATTTTTCTACCTCTTGTATGTGTCACTGAGTGCACAAATTACCTCGATGCCTGATGGAGGCTCAGCGTTTCTGATCTGCCAGGTTTTTTCATTAGTAAGATTTTTAGGACTGCTTGTGCAAAGTCACACATAAGACAAAATGTGGTTCGTGTGTCAGCCGACATCTGGAGCTCTCAACTAGAGCTGACAAATGGAGGCTCTCTACCGCACGCACACACACACACACACACACACACACACACACACACACACACACACACACACACACACACCGGTGAGTGGCGTCCCACAGCTGGTAAACAAATGACAGACAGTTATGTGTGAAAATTCATTATCACATGTATACACACACACACACACACACACACACACACACACACACACACACACACACACACACACACAAAACCAATCATTAATGTGAACAACAGAGCGAGGTTTAATTACTCTCCTTCCTTCCTTCCTTCCTTCCTTCTTTCCTTTCCTCCCTTTCTCTCACTCATCTAAATGCTAATGCAGTATCTAACCTTTATGCAGTGTCGCTAAGCTAACAATTGGCTTTGACTGTTGGGCGCTGAAATATGTGGCAATCAACAGAGACAAAGAGAGAGAGAGAGAGAGAGAGAGGGGACGGAAGGGATCATGACTTGTGATTGTAAGACTGACGACAACAGCTTCGGAAAATGCCAAGTTCTGAGTACCAAGTCGACAGTAAAATGACAATATCAGCACTAAAAGAAGCATCTCACCTGTACATGAGCTACACTGTGATGCCAAAGGTGTGAACACTTTATCTAACATCACTGAGACGAACTGAAATGTCAACCACCAGTTTCCAATCACTGCAGCCAGGCAGTAAAATCTGAGTGGAGGTTGTCGTCATGTCATGTACTGTGGCACAGTTATAGTTTATACGGCCTGCAGACTTTGTTTAATTGATGAAACTTGTAATTTCTCTTTTAGTCTGAATACAGAACGATAATACACTGACATACACTGGAAAATCTAATGCAATACATAAAAAATAAATGTTAACATAAGGGAGGAATCCACATATATTCAACAGGACTTTCCTATATATTGTATTTTTACTTCAAGAATATATTACAATGAAGTGTAATGAATGTACATTTTGATCTAATACTTAACATTTATTTTGCATTTTACTAAACATATATGGTAACAGGGCTGTCATGATATCTGATATCACACGACTTCTGTGGGCAAATGACATCATCCCAATATCTATAGAAACTTTGGAAATACAAATGTGAGCATTTAAAGCGATCTTTAACTCTGTTTCTGTGTAATTTGTCTCTTTATCTGGTAAATAAATGAGTGTCTGGAGGTGGAAACAGTCTGCCACCATAACTTCCTAAAAGAAAATTAGAGAAAGAGCAATTACACTTGATCACTAGTGAAAAGGCAACCAGGTGAAGTCGTAAATAAAAGATGTACGAGACTGAACGTCTTTGCCAGATTATATTCCCACACAGCCACCCCGCCAAAATAAAACGAGTGTCCAGACTGGAGCTGATGAAGTTAGAAGAAGACAAAAAGAAAGAAGAGACAACTTCTCTGATAGTGAACACACGGGTCCACGTGTGGCTATGTTTGAGTGCATGCCCATTACAGTGTGTGTGTGTGTGTGTGTGTGTATCTATGATGTGTGAGTGTCTGGGTTACGGGTCAGTGTGTGTAATTGTGTGTGTGCCTTGTGTGTGTTTTGGTATTCAAGGTCTGAGCAGATACTATCAGTATTCCACGACTGTACCCATTCACTGTTTTCTGCAACCAGCCAGACACCAATTACGGCTGCCAATCACACACACGCACACAGACACACACAGACATGCACACACACACACACACACATACAGTACTGAGCCAAAACGCAGTCGGACACACACACACACACACACACACACACACACACACCGCTGGGCAGCCCCAGTGTGTGAAAGTGAACAAAAGTCATCCATCACACTCCCTCTCTCTTTCTCTCTCTCTCTAACACACACACACACACACACACACACACACACACACACACACACACACACACACACACTTCACCCCTACCTTGACCCTACACCCTAAAATTCAAGCATTCACACTGTCCCCCCCACAAAAAGGAGAGCAGATCCAGACTGTGTGAAATATCCATGTTAACACAACATGAGTAATCCGAGCTCGCTCTCTCACTGCCTCCCGCTGTCTCGTCTGCCATTTGAATTCCAACATCATTAAAAACCAATTGATTTATTCATGTATTATATCATTTAAAAAATGAATCATCGTCAGTGTTGACGTGGACGTATGTGTGAGGACAAATCAAGAATATTTCTTCAGGTCCTTCAGGTTTCCACTGTGCTAACTGATGTGCAGTTTTTCCACCAGCAGTGTTACTGTGCAGAGCTGAGCTGAGCAGTGCCGACAATGGACCAAGCAGCAACCACCCCACCTCCGAGCGGGCCACGGTACCGGGCCACGGCCGACCGGTAACCAGCACCCTTCTCTTGATACTCAACATCTGAGCAGGACTGGATCTCATCAGTTCCTCTCCTCCTGTGTGTTCTCTCAAACATCTGCTGTGTTTTACTGCTTCATTGTGTTCACTTTCAGCTGTTTCAGGAGTCGTGTTCAGTTACTGCTGCTGAAAACACGTTTCCTGTAATGCTGCTTCATGATAGAAGCTTAATAACAGCGGGCTTTTATTGTGAAGGAGTTATTTGTGTTTGTAGATGAATTTAGCGGAGCCTCTTTGTGAGCGGTGATTCTTCGATAGTCCTGCAGGGATCAGGACAATCACACCATTGGTTTAAGACACCTTCAAGGTAGGTAGGCCAGCAGATATAGAACACACACACACACACACACACACACACACACACACACACACACACACACACACACACACACACACACACGCTCACAATGGGAAGACGATAGTTTGTGACCTTGCAGACCTACACACTGCCTGCTGGTTGTGAAGCAAACACACACACACACACACACACACACACACACACACACACACACACCCTCTAGGCTCGGTGTCAACTTTATTCATCACCACACACTGTGATTGTGTTTCATTTTAGATCACAAGGGAAAACACACACACACACACACACACACACCCAGCCCCTTATATCACTTTACATTTACAACCACAAACATAATACCCCCCTCCACACACATATTTCAAACAAAACTACACACACACATACTGCGTGCCTGTAGGCTGGCGGAGGACAGAGTACGTAAACTCGTCAGCGTGAGGACTTTTTAATCAGGCGTTCTACTTTCTGCTGTCCAC
>NC_051044.1:4038178-4185678 GCF_904848185.1 Acanthopagrus latus | reverse complement strand
CAAACAAACGCTGGCAACAAGAAGACAACAAAGACAATCCAAGAAAACTAAAGAAAAACAGAGGACCAAACATTCAGAGAGAACACATGCAAGGACCAATGAAGAAACAGCACACAGGTGAACACAGAAAAGGTCAAAGGCAAAAGACGAAGACAGGAAGTCACAAGAATTAATTCTACAAAACAAAGTGGCAAACCTTTATTTCCTACTCTAACGTTCCACAGAAAATGGCCTGTGTGTGTGTACAACGAGTTAAACACTTTGGGAGCAGGAAGTTTTATAATTCGCGGCGCCGATCTGTTGATGGCATTCCTGCCGTTAATTGGGACTCGAGTCTGGACTTTAAAATGATGAAACTACACTTATGGAGCTGAAATGGGTCATGCACCTGTTTCATCTGGGTCCATGCATGTTAAGAGTGTTTTAATGGACCATTATCTCACCGCATACAACAGTGGAGGACTTATAATCAGCTATGATTCATTACTCGGCGGAAAACCATCAACAAAGTCTCATCCAGCATCTGCTCTGCAATTATCCCCAACCAGCAGCACCAGCCACTGCAGCCTCTTCTCTCTCAAAGGTTGTGGAGAGGAGTGGAAACAGCATTTTGTAATGCAAACCTTTAATCTGTTCCAGCTACATGACAAGCTATTCTTTACACCGGTCTTATAATGTGTTATCTCGAAGACAAAGTAACGGCCCCATAGATGTGTTGGTGCTCTCTGACTCACTTTAAGGGAATTCCATCAGATGAAAACCTAATTCTCCCGAAAGCATATTCTACTTAATGCAGTGAGTCATGAGAAGACATTTCCATAAAAGTGGAGCAAATTTGCAGAAACACCCACTCGTCCTTCGTATTTCTGCTCTTCTTCAACATCGCTCTTGATTATGATGATAGAAATGTTCTTCAAAAGCTCTGTTTAAATCGCACTGAGACACAGAAGGTGTGTTTTACAGCGGTGATGATTCATATCCGTCTAAAACAGCATTATTGGAATGAGTTGCACAATGATCACTGTTCTCGGCGCAACAAAGTCACAACTTGCAGTATATTTTACCTTAATTTCGAAAGACATCAAAAAACAAGAAGTCGTCGTAAAAGAAACTGTGACAGGATTCTCACTTCAGCAAAGTGACAAAGTGTTGCATGACGTTATGAGCCTCATTTGTGCACAAAGTCCAACAACACGCCGTGAATGTGTCGTGCGTCTATGTTTCCTTTTCCTCGTCTCACTGTCTGTTCTTTGTCTCTGTGCGGGTGGAGAGACTCTACTGGTGCACAGCTTTCATCTAAAAATATAGCTCGACAAGCTCGGCGTTATTTACAGTCAAAATGCCTTTTTGCTCTTTAGCTTTCCATTAAGTCAAAGTTGATGTGAATTTATTTATAGCGTGTTTAGTAACAAACAGGCGCTTCAAAAACTCCTTTACAGAGAACAAAGGACGAGAGAGAGACGGATTAAATATAGATCGGCCGCTCTGTCTGCACTGATGTGTCGTTCTGTACAGTATGTGTGTCGGCTTCTTCTCTCTCTTTCTTTTCAGATGTGTAGCATTGCTGTTTTTTTTTTATCTGTCTGCAGAAGGAACCCGTGGCTTGTTAGAATGGTTTGTTAAATGCTCCCCGATGGCTCCGGTCTAATGTGAGAAGGACCACTGGGAGCAGTGGGAGTGCTACGTAACGGGCAAAAGTTAGGAACAAAAAAAAAAACATGAAGGAGAAAAACTCTTGTCAGATCTCTGTCAGGCTGCATAAATGATGAAATATAGACAGTCTAGGCCTGTATTAACGACCATCTGGAGCAGGAGTGAGGCTCACACCTCTTCTCATTAATGCTGTCATGAATTTGATAATTCATTAGACAGAATTTAGAATAATTTAAGACTCATTTCATGTGTGCTGCGTGCACCGACCGTATGAAGTTGGCATGGATGAATATTTAAATTTCTATGTAAAAATCCTGTCGACTAATTCATGAATTTGTGGTTAATTTAACTGATTTTTACTTAAATTGCAGAAAGAGGTGACAATAAAGTTGCACATCTGAGGTAAGAAGATGTGCATCCGATCGACTAGCGCTGGACTATGGGGGGAAAATTAGACCTTTTGTTACTTTAATTCTTAGAGTTATGGCAAAAAGTGGTAACGCCTAAACCAGAAGATGTCAACCGTGTTCTATGGCTGAGTTACAAATCACACGCACACTTGCGTACGTATTAGCGGTTTGCAGAAACATTGACTGCCAACATTTTATTCTGGCGACTGGGCTGACGAGTCTAGAAGAGTCTCCTCATGACAGCACCTACATTTTTTGTTCTTCCCAATGTTAAGCCCAAATTGGTGCCACTGGTTCGATCCCTCCCTGTAGTTATTATAAACATATGACAGTATTCAGACTGGAGCCAGAATTATTGTGATGAAAAAGGTTACTTGGACACTTGAAAACATGAAGATGACGCGTGAAACCAGCTGCACATTTACGTAAAGAAGTGCATAAATGTAAAAGGCTGCTTATATCTCGTGCCCTTCCTCTCTAACTTTATAATCTACACCTCCTCCTCTTCCTCCTCCTTCTCCTCCACAATCAACAATCTTTATTCCTCCCCCTCATCTTCTCCCACTCATTCTGCCATCATTTGTCATTTCTGCCCTTTATCCTCCACGGCCAGTCGCTCCCACTCTCTTACTCCCTCGCCTCTTTTCTTTCACCTCTTCCTCCACCTCCTCCTCATCGCTTCACTCATCCCTCCCTCTATTTCCTCTCCATCCCGGCCGACTTATTTATCCCTTTCCGTCACTCCACCTTTCTCCTCACCGCTCTGTGAGTGACAGGGAGGGCAGCCGCTGCCGTGCTTCCCGGCCAGGGAAATGGTTTTTCTGTCTATCTGTCCGTCCACCTGTCTGCCTAACCGCCTGTCTGGCCGTATCGCTTAACCAGGCAGCGTTTCCTGTTTGTCGGCAATAACAGAGGCAATTATCTGTTAATCAGCATTCAGTCTGAGCTCACACACGAACCCTGAGAGACACACATACACAGATTTCCTCCCGTCAGCTCACACAATCTCAAACTGCAATTTAATGTGACTGACAGATGGATGGATGATTAATGAAATAATGGATTCACGTGGGGGTGGAGTGAACTGTGAACATGTGTGAATTCAGGATGGAGGGATGGGAGTGACACATCAAGAAGAAAGATTAAAAAAGTAAGAGAGTGAAAGAGAGAGAGAGAGAGAGAGAGAGAGAGAGAGAGAGAGAGAGAGAGAGAGCAGGTGATGAAGGAAAAGGTGAGCAGATGCTGGATCACAGTTGTGTACACTTGGCAGTATTTTTGTCAAGTGTGTGCATCTGTGTGTTTGTGTACACATGTGTGTATGAGAGTCTGTAAACAGCTAGAAGATGGTTGGCTCCTTCAGACAGCACCATCGAGAAAGGATGCGTGTGTGTGTGTGTGTGTGTGTGTGTGTGTGCGTTGGCTCGCCACCATATTTGTCTCTACGTGTGTGTGTGAGTATGTGTGCAAATAATGAGAGGCGAAATCCAACTGCCTGGCAAATATTATGATATGTTTGCTCTTCTTCCTCCTCTCCTCTCCATCGCTCTCTATCCAAACCACTGTCTTTCTTAATTCATTCCTTATTTACCAACTTCATATTTTCTTTTAATCAGTTTCTTTCTTTCTTTCTTTCTTGGGAATGTACGTTTCTGCAAACCACAGATATGTTGAAAATTAAAATGTATTTTTTCTTGTGACAACGCTGTGCTTATTCTCTGAAAGAATTGGTAAATACCGTCATGGACAGAAAATATGAAGTGAAACTCAATTGAGACCATGTTTTTTCCATCATTTCCATCCAACTTTACATGTTTCTAGGCAGGAAACGTGTTTGAAAAAGCCTCTTTCACCGAAATATCTAGAATGAGGAGCTTATTTCATAGAGAAAAGCCCCAAATCAACAATATTGTCTTGGAAACAAAATATTTAGTGGAACTCATGAATCCCATAATATTTATCCATGTTTCTAGACAGGAAGAAAAATGCTTAACTAATTAGGTTGAGGCACAAATAATACTTGGTTAGGAAAAGATAGTGTTTCGGCTTAAAATACCTATTTTTGTTCCCTTCAGTTGTGCTTACAAATGTTCACACCAAGTCTTGAACAGTGGTCACTGGCTTGGCAGCCCTCCTGCCTGTGACAGTCCGACTTGTGGGTTAGAAGAGGATTGTCTTCCAAAAAGAGACACATTTTGCAGTTTTCTTAATTTTGTCATCCATCTGTATCAACCATAATTTGTTTTTGCCTTTTTTTCTCTTACAGTTATAGTCACTCACCAAAGCAAATGCTGAGAAGTGATAACGCAGCAACACAAGGAAGTCCAGTGGAGCAAGACAGACAGATTATCTGGGCCTCTTCAGTCAAAGTGTCTGTGTTGTTCATCTGTATGTGCATACCAATGCTAAGCAGGGATGGACTTTTTTTTTTTTTCTTTCCAGGATCCGAGCAGTTAAGAGCACTTAATGGAACAATTGCCACAGCTTCAACAAAATAGGCCGAGGTTTTAATAAACAAGAATTATACCAAAGTGGATGATAATGGTCCGTCCGTCCTCCTACTGTAGAGTTTGATTTTTTTTTTTTTTTTAACACTTTTATTTATTTATTTATTTTTTTTAATTCAAATCATTTTTTCACAGACCCGTTGAGAGTGGCTCTGACTACATCTGTGGATCCATATTCTGGCTATGACTTCCCACACAGGCTGACGTAAATTAAATTTAGCCACAGTGAGAATAAAGTGAATGATGCTCAGATATCATCTAATATCTTCTCTTCCCCGTCTCTCTCTCTCTCTCTCTCTCTTGCTCTCCCAGCTAAACTCCATAACTCTGTTTATTACCTCCCCCCCTTCTACCCACACTGATTTGTCTCATTTCCTCCTTTATTTTCTATCTGCCATCCATCCTCTCACCCTTCCCCTCCCTCACTCCCTCCCTCCCTCCCTCCCTCCCGGCAAAGCTTGTTGATTCAGCCGACTAGGCGGCCTCTCTGTCTCTCTTGCCTAACATATTCTATTAAATATGGATTA
Organism: Acanthopagrus latus; assembly: GCF_904848185.1. Taxonomy (NCBI): domain Eukaryota; kingdom Metazoa; phylum Chordata; class Actinopteri; order Spariformes; family Sparidae; genus Acanthopagrus; species Acanthopagrus latus. Next base: position 4,180,584 of record NC_051044.1, on the reverse strand, counting down.
ATTACTTCGAAACCTTGTTAAGCTTCGTTAAGACCTCCTGCATTAATCAGCAGTTATTTTAATTAGAGGAAAGGAAGTTTTTAATGTGCCGCGCCGTGTATGTTTTACACCTCCGACATTCTAATCAGCTCAATCACGACTTGATTTGCCTCCGTGTTTGCTTTGCTATTTCAGACTTTGAGAAAGGGAGTCAGCCGGGGGGGGAGAGTTGACTGAGCGCTCAAGTTACTCCGACTGGAGTTGTTGAAAGGACTCCCGCAAAGAACACTGGCTCCACCACTTTTAGTCAGACGCCCACATCTAATATCTAGGTGCTGGACGGCGTGTTTTAGCTTTTCATACACGCCACAATAAACAGAATGAGCCATCACAGTCACCCACAGTAGGTGGGTCCCCCCCCCCCCAAGGAATATGAGTGCAAATGCCCAAAAACAACATCTAAATGGTCAACACTGTTTTTTTGAAAACCATAACCAAGTGGTTATTATTGCAACTATGACAACAAAGATCCCCTAACCTTTACAATATAGTCATTTCAGTACTCTAATCTTTCCCTAACTCTGTTCCTGTGTATAAGAGCGATCAAGCCTCAACCACTGAACATATCGGCCTTGGATCAGAAAATGTTTGTATGTAGCTCTGGAGGGCATGGATATGGTTCAGATATGTCGAGCTTTAGTCTGCCAGTAATGTCCCTGCAGTGCCATTATTGCAAATAGTCAGATATTGCAATAGTCATTCCATACTGGGAAAAATGAGGAGACAGTTTAGCTCTACTCTAAAATTCATAAATCTGTACATATTTGAACACATTCAGGGACAAAAAAAAAATCCTCTCTTGTAACTTGTGAGAGCTCGAAAGTGACACAGAGCGACCAAAAGTGCAATAGAAGATGAGCGGTGAACATCTGCACCATCCTTCCCCGAGGCTGAAGTTTACAGCCTCCACATGACAAAAACAAAAACATTTTCCACCTCATTTCATGCTCGTATTCGACTGCTGAATTGTGTCTGGCGTGCCATTAAGCCCCTTCCAAGGGCTGAGGCCTCTGGATGCACTGTTATATCATGTGTGACTGCTGGATAATTTATGGGGCTGCAGTAAAAAAAAAAAAAAATCTCCTTGAATAATTCACATAATGAATGAATTAACTGTAATTAACGGTTTAACCTGTTGCAGTGAAAGTGTCACTGTCCACCAGGCATATCTTTTATTTAGGCTGAACATTACTGCTGAACAGATGCCGGAGAAAAGTGTTGCTGATGGTTCCTGCTGCTATCGTGTTAACCGTTGAACACTCGAACGCTCCATTCCTCAAAGTTGGAATATATATTTAGAGAAAAGGTTCACTCTGACGTATCAAAAGGAAAGGAAGCAGCTTGTGTCTCTAACTTTGTCAGTATGTAAACGCATCATTTGTGTATTCGCACAAGCTGAACATTTGCAACTTCTAGAGGGAAATTTGCATGTGTTGTGGGAGCTTGCGGAGCGCTGTGTGGAGAGGATGGGTCAGAAATAAAAGAGCCATCATTCAGCTGCTTAGATCCATCCAGCTCCAGAGCAGTCGGGTGTAGAGCCAGACCTTCTGGAAGAATCAACACCCAGAGTCACTGCATTTGACGGTGGAAAAAGAGCCCGGAGATGACTCTTGGATTTTTCCTCACTCCTATTTATCAACCTGACTGCAGCAGTGATACGCAGAGGTCGACTCCAAAATTGGGTGTTTATGACATGCAGACAAGAGAGAACCGAAGTCTCTGGTTGAGTACTGACCTCCCTGAGAGGCTCAATTGAAGTTGAACACACAGACAAACACACAACGCTGATGTGTGCCATCGCTCGCAAGTGTACAGTAAAGTTTTCTGGCTGTTTAGGGCAAGTACTGTCAAAGTCACGTGAGTAACGTAGGGTGAAAATTAACTTGCATGCAGTGTGGACTCACCATTACATGGGCCACTTTAAACCGTGTTGTCGAATTAACAGATATCTGAACCAACAGTTGTTAGCACTTGTTTACTGCTACTTATTCCTGGTGAGGGAGAGATGAGTGACTACACGAGTGAGTCACTTTTAGTCACTTATCCGTTTCAAACATCTGCCCACAAATTGCTCCTCTTAGAGTTGTTTGTACCTGAGTGTCCTGCTGTAAATCTTCTGCAGGTGGGGGAACAGATTTCTCTCACTTCACATGCTGCATTCATAATATTTGCATTTTTGAGAGACACATTTCGACTCACTTTGTCGAATATCCTCAGACCACTTAAGGAAAAGGCTTTTCTGCAGCGAGCGTGGATGGATTCTCGCTCGTCTTTGTTTTGCTCCATTTTTTTTTTTTTCCACTCGAGTTGTGTGTGCACTGCTGATTCTCTTGATGCACTCCGCAAATTCACCCTCAGGGCCACTAAATATCCATTTTTCTTGTCTTCCCATTAGATGTGCATCTCAAAGCTGTTATCGTTCACCGCTCAAAGTATTTCGTTCGGTTTACAACTGTCAAATATCCCCGTGGCAGACACAACTGTCATTCTGAAGCTGTATTCCATCACTGGAGAACTCAGTGTTGTTTGCCTCCTGCAGGGAAATAAGTTTGTTGTTGTTTTCAGGCAATAACTTTGATAACTGCCCATGAGCTCCCAGACAAATAGCATTTCAATCAAAGCACGAAGAGGGAGAAATATAGTTTCTGCTGGTGGTGACAGCTGAAGATTTTTCTTCTTCTGTTTTTTTTTTTTTTTTTTTGTGTTTAGCAGGCAGTCACGTCCCTATCTATCTTGAATTCTGAACTTTGAAGGAAATTACAGTGTCATCTATTTTAAATGCATTTTCCTGATGTGCCAGTTCAGAGCTCAGCGACTGACATTTAACTCTTCACCTTTAAGGAACAGTCAAGAGGTGAGGTTGGTCTTCAGAGAAGGCGGGATGGTGCAGATTTGTGTCTCAAACTAACTTAATGTCATGTAAGTTGCTTACTGACAGACAACAACCCGGCTCATTTAAAAATCAGTGTGTTTATGCAGTATGTATCTTGAGGCCAGGACGTACGCGTAGAGAAACAGTTAGCAGACGTGTTGTTGGCAAGCCACTACAGAGCGCGGGGGACATGAAAATAATTGTTAAAATATGGAGAAAAATGGGGCAGATTATCAGACAGTCTCTCCTGGAAGGCACTCGCAGTGTCAACACCAAGAAAAGTCAGAAACAGTTGTGTACAGAATGAAAAGGAAGCTACACGTTTCTGTTTGTGACTTTCAAGTTTCGAGCCTGCATTTTAACATTTGTTAAGACTGAGTTAAGAGAAACCACTGCATGATTTAAGGAGATTTTGGCACAACTTGCAGCCATGTTTGTGGGGCGTCACCAGTTGTGTTTTTGAAAACATGCAGGGTGATTTTAACGAGACCTCTGAACGTCTCCTACCAAATTTGTGGCAACCAAAGCAGATATTTTAAACCAAAATAGTCTTTGCTTTACCCTACGTGGGCTTTGTGCCCTAAACATGTCCAGACAGTGTTGCTGCAACAACATATCTATGTATTTGCAGAAACCTACATTGCTGACATTGCACCAACGTCCTCGTGTCGAGGAGCTTCCAGCATCACTTATTTCATGGGAGCATGCGGGAAAAAAAAAAAAGTCTAGTGTAACGGGACACTAATACTCCGGCTCACACACTCCTGCACAAACACACACACACACACACACACACACACACACTTTTTTTCTCTCTCTAAGTGCATATCATTGACTGCAGAAAGTGGTCTCTCTCACTCTTTCCTCTCTCTCTCTCTCTCTCTCTCTCTCTCTCTCTTTCAGCTCTGCTAGTCACTTTAGCATTCATTCAATGCCCACCTCGCTATCTCTCCCTGTCACACATGGACACACACACACACACACACACACACACACACACACACACACACACGGACACACGCGAGACGCCCCGGCACTCACCATGCCCCGCTATTAGGCTGTCAGTTAGTCGGGCCAATAGAATAAGTGGTGTGGATTAGGCGGACACATACACAGACGCGCACACAGCGAGGGAGGATGGACAGCATACTAAACAGAGCGGGCCACAGGGTGACAGACATCCTGTCATAAAGCTCTCACACTCTAACACACACACACACACACACACACACACACATGCAGCGGAGGAAACAATTATAGCCTCTCAGACAGTCGATAACACTGAGACATAATCAACTTAGTGTCATTTTTTCTCTTTTCTTGACCTCCTGTCATCCATTGTCTTTGTCATTTCCTCCGATCATTTGTCCTTTGCTCTCTTCCATCTGCTTTTTTTTTCTGTGTCTTTCTCTCCTACTCATCCTCTTCTTTTTTCTTCCTCCTCCTCCTCCTCTTCTGCCTCATCTAGTCTAGACAGGAGTGATGAACGAGGCAGCACTCGACAGGACTATCTTCTTTACCACAGTCTTGTCCTTTCACCGGCCTCCTCTCCTCTTTTCTCCTCTCTTTCTCTTTCAACCCTTTTCTCATGTCCTCCTCGCTCCTTCCTGTCCTGGTCTTCCATTTATCCTTGCCTTCTGTTTCTTCCTACTCAAGGTCCTTCTGTCTTTTTTCTTCACTTCCCTTCTATGCTCTATTCTGCCTTCTCTTCTTCGTCTCCTTGATCCTACTGTACTCCCCATCTTTTTCCTCTCAGTCTCACAGTCCTTCCTGCCCTCTCCTTATCTTTCCTTTTCTTTCCTTTCAATTCTTTCCTTTCCTTTCCTTTCCTTTCCTTCCCTTTCCATCCTTCACCTCTCATTTGCTTTGCTTTCCTTTTTAATTTACTCTCCTTTCCTTTCCTCTCTATTCCTCATCTCTCCGTTCTTACCTTTTCTATCCTCTCCTCTCCTCTCCTTTCCTTTCCTTTCCTTCATCCCCCTCTTTCCTCCCCTATGTTCTCTTTTTCTTATAATTCCTCCCTACATCCTCATTTCCTCATCACTTCCTCTTCTTCTTCTTCTTCACCTCTTCCTCAGGCCTTTTCCATGCTTCTACCATTCTTTTGCCCTTGCCTGTCCACTCTCCTGTCTGTTTGTGTGACCCAGCCTCTGTCACACAATCATATGAGACAGGACACACACACACACACACACACACACACACACACACACACACACACACACACACACACTCCACTAATCACATAAAGGCCTCTATAATTGAGGAATTGTAAGCTGTTGATTCGATCAAAGCCAAAGACTTCTCCACGTCCCTCCAACATGTCAACATGGCGGGCGGACGAGTCAAGGAGACGACAGAGAGTGAAAGTGATCTCCGGTCGATCCCCTTCCTCTTTCTCCCTCTTTTGTTCTCTTTCCCTCGCTCTTCACCCTCTCTGTCCTCACCGCCACAGACAATCTAATCAAGTGGCGTATAAATTCTAAATTGCCCCCCCGCCCCCCGCCGAAAAACACACACATACCTCAACGCCCTCGTCATCACCTCCAGATCCGACCGGATGTTCAACAATTAGCGATCAGTGGAGCTCAAAGGCACAAATCAGGGGCACAGCTGCACCCAACACACACACACACACACACACACACACACACACACACACACACACACACACACACACACACACACACACACACACACACACACACACACGTAAGATGAAAAGGAGACAGCCTTCAGTAACACATGCCTTTGCTCTGTTGAACATAAAGCTGTTGCAAAACTAAAGATGTGCCAAGCCAGCTGTTTCCAGACTTTCTGCCAAGTAATGCTAACCGGCTGGCTGTAGCTTCATATTTGTTGTACATATTGGCTTAAAGCAAATAACTTTCAAAATGCTGAACTTTCCCTGTGAGGTTTCTGTTCAAGTCTCTGCAAATAAAACCCCTTGGTTTCATGAAAATAAGGAAATCAATGCAGGCCGGCGGCTTTTAGGACATTTTCGGTCCTAAAAAAGTAATAAAACTGTTTCTCCGCTGACCGAAAGAGGCGTCTAGTTATTCACATGCAGCTTCAGCTCAATTTCCTGAGATGTTTTTGATACCAGCTGAAAGTTTGACCTCAGTGAGAGCGACGAGAGCAACATGATCTGAACATCGAGCTATCTGACCAGCTCGCACATGAAGATGGATGACCGGGTGATTAGAAACCACTACAAGCAGACAGACAGACAGACAGACAGGCAGACAGACAGGCAGGCAGACAGGCAGGCAGGCAGACAGGCAGACAGACAGGCAGACAGGCAGGCAGGCAGACAGACAGACAGACAGACAGACAGACAGACAGGCAGACAGGCAGATGGAGAGACAGACAGACAGACAGACAGGCAGATGGAGAGACAGACAGACAGACAGGCAGACAGGCAGACAGGCAGACAGACAGACAGACAGACAGACAGACAGACAGACAGACAGGCAGACAGGCAGACAGACAGACAGGCAGACAGGCAGACAGGCAGACAGACAGACAGACAGACAGACAGACAGGCAGATGGAGAGACAGACAGACAGACAGACAGGCAGATGGAGAGACAGACAGGCAGACAGACAGACAGACAGGCAGACAGACAGACAGGCAGACAGACAGACAGACAGGCAGACAGGCAGACAGACAGGCAGGCAGGCAGACAGACAGACAGACAGACAGACAGACAGACAGACAGACAGACAGGCAGACAGACAGACAGACAGACAGACAGGCAGATGGAGAGACAGACAGACAGACAGACAGGCAGATGGAGAGACAGACAGGCAGACAGACAGACAGACAGGCAGACAGGCAGACAGGCAGATGGAGAGACAGACAGGCAGACAGACAGACAGAGAGACAGACAGGCAGACAGACAGACAGACAGACAGACAGACAGACAGACAGACAGACAGACAGACAGGCAGACAGACAGACAGGCAGATGGAGTCAGGGCGAGATCATTTTCTTCATCACTGGCTCTCAGTCTATTATAATTACATCTCAATGAGTTCCTTCACATTTCTCTTATTTTAAATTCTAAAAACAAAAGCCAGACTTGGAATAAGAAAATGATTATTAGAATCACTCTGTGCGCTCCGTGAACGTGTGTGTGTGTGTGTGTGTGTGTGTGTGTGTGTGTGTGTGTGTGTGTGTGTGTGTGAGAGAGAGAGAGAGAGAGAGAGAGAGAGAGAGAGAGAGAGAGAGAGAGAGAGAGAGAGAGAGAGAGAGGGGATGTGATGATGGACAGATCTGATGTGTCAATGTCGCCCCCTCACGGCACAAGAGCAAACAACAGCCAGTAGTCCTGCGCGCTCTCTGTCCAGTCTCTTCCACACACACACACACACACACATTGCACACACACACACGCACACATACTCCCAATAAAATAACTGTTTCTAAGTGGAAGTAATGACACGACACACACGTCCCATATAAGCCAGCCTGACTATTTTACAAGTTTAACTCATAATTAATATAAAATGTATATATATAACGTCAGAAAATGTGTTATTTCCAGGTTGTCTCCTTCTCAGCCTGACCACATCCTCACGGGCAGGTGAACTGTGACTCTCCACCTCCGCGCGGCTCCGTCTCATTCATCACATGTGTGTTCAGAACATCCTCCTGTCCTCCGTATGTGCTCATCTCAACGAGCTGGCGCACATTGTGTGTCTTTAATGGCTCTGATTCGAACATCCACGCTGATACTTGACCACACTGATACTTTTATGAACTTCACAGTAACGCGCGTTGTGGCGGATTCTCTCCGCTGCACCATTACGCACGGGCAGAGCGGGACGGACGCGCTGCAGCGCAGAGCCGGAGCCAGAGACAGAGGGAGAGGGAGAGAGAGAGGGAGAGAGAGAGAAGGAGGGAGGACTCAGTGTTTGGAGCCAGTCTTCCCCTTCAAAGTAGCCTCTTTTTGCAGCCTTACAGGTCATGAATACCAAGCAGAAGGTGCCGAGCGAGAGAGAGGCGGACACTGAGCCGACACGGCTGCTGCTGCCGCTGCAGTCCACTGAAAACACGACTGATTTTACACCGACCGAGTCTGAACTTAGGATATGATCCTACAGATTTGAGGAGTTACAGCACAGGACACACTCACACTTCTGATTTTACAAAGTGTTTTATCTTTTATCAGTCTTTAAGAAACAGACAGAAACGCGGGTTTTAATTCATGGATCACGCGAGAAATCAGATTATAACCGCAGCAAGAGTGATTCAACCAGCTCTGTTCCCGATTTTACAATATCCATGAAACAATCAGTTTATAAGTCAACTTCTAATCAGCGCACATTCTAATCCTGTTTCTAATCAACCGACATTTGTGTTGTATCGAGGAATCACAGCGTGCTGGATGTGTGGGAGCAAACTTTCTGTCAGCGCCGCTGTGATCCGGTTATATTTCTCCGTGTCCCTTCAGTTTTCCCGATGACTGATAATCACGACGGTCAGTAATTCGGTCAAAGACAAAACAAAAACAACTGCGGAATGCCAAAACTCTCCAAACCTCTCCGGCGCGTAACAAGTGCCAGAGGACCGTGGCGGCTCCGGGCCGCCTGCAGAGACTCTGCAGCGGTCTGCGCGCCGATCCCGAAGCTTCAACTCCGGGAGATGAAATTGAGCAGCTGCACACTGACTGAAACAGTCTCGGCTGTTTTTTTTTTTTGTGTTTTGTTTTTGGGAACAAAACAGAGAACGCGCGGAGTTCTGTTGTTCTGTTCTGGCATTTTATAACAGTAACTTGTTATCCACTACTCTGCTGCACAGTGCGTGTTTGCTGTCAAATTATGAATCGTATCAGCGCGTAAATTCACCAGGGGACGTTTTGTTGGACAGTTCGCATCTTTGCGCTCAGCCGGAGGAGCCAGGACGCTTCCAAACAGCCCAGCGAGCTCACGGCGAAATGCAGCGCACATAGAAAACAGCACAACAGCATCCAGGTCGAGTCTTAGTAACCCTCAACAGCGCGCACGGGAGGCTTCATGTGTCCGAACTTCACACCAAACCTCCTGCGCGCTGATGAGAAACTGTGAGTCAGAGGTTCAGCACAGCGGTCATCAAACTACAACCATCATCAGCACAACTCGTCATATTTCCAACCATAAATCACTTCGTGCCACAAACGAGTGTCACGTATCAACATATCTCACACTCCTCACGCGCTCACACACTCCGACCAACAGCTGAAATTGTGCGCAAACTGACTTTACGGATGTTTTATCATCGCCATGTCCAACAGTGTGACACATGCAGCTGCACGCTTCACCCTGAAACACACACACACAGACACACACAGATCAACCTACATGTCCGTTTCATGTTCCCATACGCGCCTCGTCGCCGCTGTGGCATTTTATTGCCGATTCAGACCAAAGAAAGAAACCGTTAAAGCGCACAAAAACACAGCAAACATGACCGGAAAGGTTCAATAAGGCGCACGTATGACAGAAACAAATCGCTTTACCTGGAAAGAATTGTCCAGCAGTAAATCCCAAAAGTACAAAGTAGAGGAAAGCTGCAGGCAAAACGAGGGAATAACTCCGTTTATCCATGTTCCTTTCTTCTTTTTCTTCTTGTTTTGCTCTCAGTCGTGTTGATTATTTTACATACTCCCGTCTGGTCCTTAAACTGTTGTTCCTTAGTTCGGGACAGCGGAGAAGACAGCGGAGAGAAGAGTGATACAATCCTCGCATTGGTGGAGAAAGAAGAGACAGAAAGACACAAGTAAGAAGCGAAGAGAGAAGTTGGAGGCAGACGAACCGGAGCTCTCTCCCTTTTCCTCTCCTCTCCTCCCGGGTCCGACAGAGCGAGCCTGCGTGTGTGTGTGTGTGCGTCAGTGCCCGCGTGTGCGCCGGAGAGTGTGTTAGAGGGGCACAGTGTGTGTGCGCGCGCTCAGACTGTCTCTGACAGACTGACGTTGAGTTGGAGAGGAATGGAGAGCAGTGCGCACCACTCCGGGTGCCAGACACCCGCGTAAAGACGCGCGCGTTGACGCGGGCGGAGCTTCCGGTCGTGAGTTTCAAAATAAGATCAAGTGGAGCCGAGAGGAAATGCAACTCTGATAGCTGGAGGCATTTTTAAAGCACCATCGAGAGATTTTAGAAACGAATGAGAGTTGCGCAAATTGAAAAACTGATAATTTCAGTAAATTTACGTAATGTACTGGTAAAAAATTCTAATCATATCAGAGGCTTTCAAAATTACTTTCAAAGCTTTACTTTTGAAAGTGAAAGATGTATTTCCGACGCTTATTATATCAACTTCAAGAAGTTATAACACATATATATATTTATATCTCTTCGTTTTTCTGGATAATCTCTCTGAAAATTAAGAAAAACATGCAAAAAGATGAAACTGTTTTAGTTTTCTGTGGAGGAAATTGATTCACTGCGTGAATGAAGAAAAACAATAATCAAGCAGAATTGTTGGACTCTAATTTCTGAATCATTAAAGTGTTTTATTTGAAGGGCCGCACGAACAATTTCCCGCAAAGTCTTCACTGTTTCTCGCGAGCTTGACCGAGCGGAGGGATTTTTAACTCCTGCGGTTTCCTCCGGGTCCTACCGCCTGCTCCCTCCGCAAGTGTAGGATTCGCTCCAGTCCCTTCTGTGTGTGTGTGTGTGTGTGTGTGTGTGTGTGTGTGTCTGTCTTTCTGTCTGTGTGTCTGCACCTCACTATTTCCTCTCTCGGCGTGTCTGTTTCCCTCTCCGCTGTCATGAGATCCCTCTCAGGCCGCTCATTTTACTGTCATAGGATTTCTATTTCAAGGTCTTTCTCTCTAATAGGATTCCTCTCTCTCTCTCTCTCTCTCTCTCTCTCTCTCTCTCTCTCTCTCTCTCTCTCTCTCTCTCTCACACACACACTCTGACTCACAGGTGTGTGTGTGTGTGTGTGTGTGTGTGTGTGTGTGTGAGACTGCATGGGCTTTCCCTGTTCTTGATATTTGGACAGTACAGAGAAGGATTCCACTCTGCTGCACTGGAAGCTGAGGCTGTGAATAGACAGAAGCTCCTCACACTTTGGTTTTGTGTTGGAGGGATTCACCTCCTGCAGGAGGCAGAATTACTTTTCTCTTATCATTCTCATTCATTACGCTCACAAATGTTGCAAACACATTAAGCAAATTCAGTTTCTATTCAATCGTCTGCTTTCCCTGCAATTAATTTTGAGCCATGAGAGCTGCTGACTTGTGGTTTTTAATTATCAATCCGGTTTACGAAGTTAATTTTACCTTCGGCAGTGACGAACAAAGCCAGCAGCCCGTCTGCTGCTGGTTGGTGAGATGTCAGGCCCCTGGTCTCTGATTGGCTGCTCCACCTCTAGTGACCCAGAGAGTTCATCCTTATCGTTATCTGTGCAATCCACAGATATGTTGAAGCTTTGCATTTCTTAATGGTGAGCAGATGGACAAACATTCATACACTGATGACCGAGGCCGTCATGCAAGGTGCCAGCTGCTCATCAGGAGCAGTTCAGGGGGTTCAGTACCTTCAAACAGGGGAGCTGCGGAATCGGACCAGCGACCTTCTGATAACTGGACGATTCATTCTACTACCTGTTGCAAATTAATGTTTTTCTAGGTTTCATTTTCAATACGTATCATGACAATGCTTACGGTCTGGTTAGGTTTAGGAAAAAAACATGTTTTGGCTTAAAATACTGGTTTTCTTCCCAAATTCCCATCAAGAACACCCAGTTCTGGGATTTTAAAATATCCAGTGATGTCACACTTACTATCGTTGCAATGTCACGGTTCCTTAGTTTCAAATATGTGGTGGTATTCTCTGATTGGGTCAGCAGCGTTTTGGACAAAAATCAAGCTAGATTTGAAACGAGGAAGAAAGTAACAAATGCTTCAGCCTCGTTCCCTTCAGGTCCGACAGACTGTCTGCTATGTGTTCTCCTCCCTCTCCAGGTGAGCGTGGCGTTAAATTCCAACCGGCCAGTCATGACGGTCTTGGCATTTATTATTTTTTTTTCTCTTCATGTCCTTCGAGCTAAAAACTGTTCAGCTCGACAAGCAACAAGAAAATGACCTATTGGTCTGTGGAGCCGTGGGTACAGTGGCCGATCGATACCGGCTGCATTTTAGAACAGTTGCATATTTAAGTTGAGCGTTACAGTCAGATTTTACCTTGATTTTATCTCCATGACAGAGGAACCAACATCTCAGCATAGTTTTGCAGCTGTTTAAAGTATTTGAAGGGGAAACTTCCTCGTCTGCTATTAAGTTTCAAGGCACGTGCACAAAACTTTTTACATATGACTCCCATTACTTAGAAAATACATCTTTAAATAATCCCACAATAGAATCTTCACCCACATCCATATCCGCAAAAAGTCTCTTTGCTGCCTATTGTTCAGTTAAACTTAATTAAATTCTAGAAGCTTTGTTGGCACGAGGCCCGTCCCACCTTGCCAAAGTCGGCATATGACAGAAACGCACCGCGGAAGAAAAAATGGTGAAAATGGTTCATATACAAGGAGAGACTGAGAGAGAGGAAACTGCATTCATCAGAGTTATCATCTTCTGCTTTGCTGGATTGTCTGCAGTGGTGTTGCTTTAACTTCTATTAAATAGTATCGTATCACTGTAATTCCTTGAAGACACAGTTGCTGCTTTCGATAACTAACAGTAAGGATACTAGCAGGTGCATCGTCACTGGGAAAATTACCGGAGGAACCAAACTTGCATCGACTGTAGAGCCCCGACAGTGAAGCAGGAACAGATGCCGAGACTTTAAAGGACTATTCCGGTGTAAATTTAATCCATGGTCTAACACACTGTGACACAGACTATGACCCCCCCCCTTGAGAGATCAAGCTTACGTAGTCTTAGCAACCTCAGAGAAGACCGCACGATAACAATACGCTGCAGGATACGCCTCCAGCAAGAAACCGCTGTCAAAAAGCCACAAATAATGCTGAGAACAGCACCAAACGTCATCTACAGTACAAACAGAGTCCCAGCACATAGTTCGAGGTATCAAACAGCAGCTAGCTTTGCTGGATTTCTATTGTAAAGTGAACACAACTCACCACTCATTAACTCATTAAGCACATCGCGCACACACACACACACACACACACACACACACACACACACACACACACACACACACACAGTCCATGTGAGTGAAAAAGCAGATAAATAATGATTTCCGAGCTCCATCAAGAGGTTTTTTTTTTTTTTTTTAAATTCTGTTTCCTCTGCAGAAGTTTCCTTCCTCCAGTCACGTAATAACTTCCCTTCCTTTTATAACTACACACCGAGGTATTACAATAAATTATTAATTGGGTGTAATTATAAAATATAATAGACGATATTGAAATCCTCGCGTGCACTTTTTGGCGGCAGCCACTGCGAGGGTTCATTAAGCACCGTGCAAAAAAACTGCGCCTGTGACTTCGACTACATATTTATTTTATATTATTTATTTACTGTGATAAACTCCATCAGACGACGAACCAACAATGAGGCTGCAGCATTCTGTGCATCATCACGGCTGACTTCTCTGAGAACTGCACTGCTTACTTGGAACAAATATTGTGTGTATTGCATTGCACCATTTTAAGTCTCATTCCTCGCTTGTGGTATTCTCTGTAACCCCTGTCTGACCTGCACTGACGAGCTTCAGCGTCTCTTTTACTTTCCCCGACTCTTTCTCTCTCTCTCCGCCACAACACTCTTCCATTATGTATTTTTATGCTGACAGCTAATGAATATTTCCATTATTTAGTGATGTAGAAATCAATGTCTAATTAACATGAGGCCCCCGTTTGTCCGAAAGCCAAGATTCAGGACACAAGCCTCCCGTATCCTCCTCACCTCTGCGCCATCACTTATTTATCAGAAATCAATTATGCAGAGTTGAAGCATTCCTTCAGTCTGTTCTAGTCTTTCCCATCTTATTTATTTATTTGTTTGTTTGTTTGTGTGTTTGTTTGTTTTACCTGTGTTTTACCCGAGTCCCACTGAGACCAGACATTTTTTTCTTCTATGAGAGAGACGTGGCCGTGGTGATGGTCCTGCAGAATCACAACACATAGTTGTCTGGATGTCTCTTACATAAGGCCTTCTTGATAAATTCCTCCTCCTTTTTTAATTTTTTATCTTTTTTTTTGTGAAGTAACTCACTGTTTACATTTTGTGCTTGGTGCTTTAGGGAATCAGATTAATTAGCTCTCCGGTTATGCTCTCACACACCGGGGGGACGTGAGCAGCAACTGATTTGTTCTTCTAGAGTTAAAAGGTCAAAAAAAAAGAAACATCGAGCAAGTATTCAGGCGCATGTGCAAATGCACTCAGTCGCCTTCGCCCACCCACCTACACACACACACACACACACACACACACGCACACACACGCACACACACACACACACACACACACACAATATATCAGAGACACATCAGGGGTTGCTACCAATCATGACTAACATAAAGTTTGCAAGCCAGGCCACCTAAGGTGTGCATTTATGTATGTGTGTTTGGGTATGTATCTGTATGCTTCATTGTGTGCATGTGTGTGTGTGTGTGTGTGTATTTATGTGGTATATACTGTATATATTAAGGTGTAAGAAGCCGCGTGATACTGAGGAGCAGCGCTGGATTTGAATATAGTGAGATGGAAATCAGAGGCGGGCAACGAACGTCAACCGCAGTGTGACACACATAATGACGTTATTAAGTACGGATGGAAACTGGGAAATACACAGTATGAAGGCAGAGAGGCTGTGTGTGCGTGTGTGTGTGTGTTTGGAGGAAGGTTAGGCCTTGTGTTGTGATTGAACCTGGATATTAACAGCTCCTGGTTTCTGTTTCTGTTGTCGCCTCACAACAAGCTCTCCTCTCAACCAGAGAACGGTCCAGCGCTGATGCATTTTTCAATTTGATCAATGTACGAGGCCACGGCGCAAGTTATTCTTAGCATCTGTTCTTTTTAGCTGTGAGTCATAAGGGACCAAAGTAAAATGTGTTTCACCCGGGTGTTTAAAAGAAGTAACCCCACGTCACCATATTTACCAACCTGAGACCTAAAAAACAGAAAATTTGGTTTCAGAGACGTTGCTTCCTGCCTTCTAGTGACCTTTAACAAATAGAAATAACAAAATAATTGGCACATTGCAGCAGCGCTTTTCTGTTAAATAGCCTCCTTTTGATGAACAATTTGCCTGTCTTGAACTTACATGAGTATCTGGCGTAAACCAACAGTCGTCAGTCATCGCCTGCCACTGCTCTGTGTTCGTCAGCCTCTTGATGTTGATGGGTTAGGGTTAGACAGACAAATTGATGCTTCGGATTTTAGAGAATCCGTCCCCCTTTCTTCTAAAACTTGAATTCTTCTATTTAGGACAAATATCACTTGAGGCCTGAGTTTTTTCTCGCTCTTCTCCATATCTCTGCCCATCTCTCGCCAGGAACAGCTTGTGATAACTAAACCGGTAAAGAGGCGTGAAAATTTGTGTTAAATTGGGGGGGGGAAAAAAAAAAATACAGGATCATACCTGGAGATTATCTTGGAGCTTGAGTCTGACAGGAGCTGGGAGAAGGTCTCGGCTTCCCCGATTCGTCTACAATCTGCAACCAGGACATGTATGAAAAAACTACGGTCAGATGGATGAAATGAACTTTAACATCTTGTATAAGCAGGAAATGTACACTGCAACTTTAAATATGCTGATGTTTCCCCTCCAGCTCTGAGTAGTTACATTTTCCTGGGAACGACAGCACGCTCAGAGAGTCAGGCAGAGTTTGTATTCCAGCGTGAACACACCACAGCACTCTTACAATTAGTATGTAGTGCAGAAGTGGGACGCAGCAGAGGTCTTCTGTTATTGAACACCCTCATAAACCATTAGGCTTTCTTCTGCTGTCAAACTAATGTGTACAAGGTCTGCATGTGGAATCAGACGTGGATGGCATTTGTCACTTTCAATAACACAGAAAAGTCTGAAGGTTTGAAAGGTGACTCAGCCGGTTGGCCAGCGCCGGAGAAGTCACCTCACACTGACCCTGGCACTCATTTAAAGAGAGCTCTTGCACCTGCGGTCAACCATTCAGCTCAATTATCAGCAGGTGCAGTGGTTCCAATTTGCAGGGTGCGCATGAGAACTGATTTAAAAATCTGCACACCGCTTGATGTCAAAACCACTCAACGAGGCGGAAAAAAAAAAAAACCTCTTCAAGGCAGTGTCTGGACTTTTGCTCTGCCAAAAATTTGCAAGGTAGCACTGAAGTGCAGAAACCAGGAGGCGAAGATTTTGATTATAACTTCATATTAGCAGTTCAAATGAGTGTAAAAATCAGCCGTCTGTTCTCTCCGGCACGGGTAATCGAGGTGTGATTGGCCTCGTTTAGAAATTTTGTATTAAAAGGCCCAATATGAAGATGTTTGATTCACACAAAGGTGCTTTTCTATTTGAAAACACAGGCGATCGTACCTAAAACAGACTAGTTTTTTCTTGGTGTGTCACCACTGATATCATGTCAGAGTGTCAGAGTACAGGAGAAAGCAGCACAGAGACCAGCAATAATTTTACAGTGTTCATTTTTTATGATTTCTTTTACCTCAGACCTTGGTCGAAACTCATCGTGGATTGAAACCATGTTGAAGTGCTGCTTGAATCGAGACGGTCAGAGTTTGCGGGCGAAAGTTCACATCGTAACGTGGTAAAAACGAAGGTGTCGTGTTTGCATCAGTGTCGATCGGAGCGGGACCTGCTGAACGCCCGAGACTCCTGCAGGGGTTTTTTGTTAACCTGTGAATGAACGCAGCTGAAGATGAAGGCTTGGTTTTTTTGTTGTTTATTTTGGCCACTTGATGGGTGTGGAAATGCTGTAAACACAAAACCAGTGACATTAGCACTCATTTTTGGGGTGTTTCTGGACGAATATAAATCCAATATTCTCTGGTCCCTCGTAGCTCTCTTTTGGTCTTTACCGACTCGTGATAAAAATATTTGTCTCTTTAGCAGCTCGTTGCTGCACTTTTTCTTCCCACCAGTAGGTGCAAAGTCTTCCCTTTGCTGTGTGCTGCTCAGATTGGATTCATCACTGAAATCAGCTGCCTGTTGCAGGTGTAAAGGTGGAGTTTGGTGACAATTCCCCCAGGTGTCCTAACATCACATCTCCCTTTGTCATCTAATCCATTGATCATATAAAAACACGTATTAGTGCAGTTTGAATATAATGAAAATAAGATTTAGGTGTGCAGTTAAAATTCAAAGCAGGTTAAAACTTTCTGCCATTGATATGACTCTGTTATACGGGACCCTTTTCCCCTTTATTTCACTGGTAACAAAAGAATAAATAGGATTATAACAACAAAGGCCTGGCCCGGTGTGTCTGCTCAGCAAACCCTTCAGCCCACAGATGCAGCCTGAACCACAGCGGCAGCAGCAGCAGGCGGCAAAGCAATACTGAGGAGATTAAATTATTAATAGTGGTTTTTATTGAGCACCTATAACCTCCCAGTGATGATGGCATAAATCAAGCTGTCCCAAACCTAAATTACATTTTTACAGAGAATATTAAGAATAGAGGAAGTGCATTTCTGCAACAAAAGTAGCACCAGCAGGGGGGGGATGAGAATCACTGGAGTTCATGAGGTCTGAGGGAAACGTGGCTGAAATCAGCCAAACAAAAAAAGCTCCATGAAACAGATGAACACACCTCGTTTCTCTGCACTGCAAGCAGTTTTTAATTCAGCTGCAAATTGTTCGGTACCACTTTTCCGATATGCCACATCTGCAAATTAATATTTTTATTCTTATATAATTTGTTTCTGAACATTTGTGCGATAGTTACGAGAAGCAGATTTTCATCAGCGATGGTGTGTTGACATCCAGCGGAGCAGATTTTCTTCTCACTCATTTTCTTGAGCGAATTACTTGAATTCAGGTCAAACTCTCACTAAACTCAGCACTCACCATATACTCTACTCTTCTCTCTCTTCTTATTTTCCCCTTCTCCTCTCTGTAACGTTCATGAAGTGAAGTGAAATCCACTTTTTAATTTGAAAAGTTAAAAAAACAAAAAAACCTCTGAGTTCTACTCCCGTCACTGAACGGCTCGTAGTGTTCCTTCCTCCAGAAAGTCCGACTCTGCACCTGACTCTCTCCTCCACACCTGATTCGGAAGACAAACATTTGGTAACAGCGTAATTTCTATGCGCATTTAAAATATTTTCCATGAGCACCACAACAAAACAGTGGCAGAGCTAATGCTGATTAGCTATTAGCTGCTCAAACAGCATCAGGTTTGGCTGTATAATAATTTATGCTCCTGCTGTTTTATTTTTCCCAGCTTGTGAACAATGACCAGCATACAGCACCAGTGTTGGAACGAATCCTCCCTGCAGCAGAGCGTGTTGTCAGATTTTGCTTGGTGACACTTTGCGGGTTGCGAGCTGAGCGGGAACAGAGCGGCCTGCAGGACAAACACAGCTCGGTGAACTCAGGGCGCTTTGGAAACGTTGTTCAAACTTTAAAAAAAAAGAATTGAACAAACAATACAAAATTCAAGCAAAAATGCATGAGGCAGGCCTCCTGCCAGTCATACACCGAGATACACTGAGATCATAAATAAGTAAAAAAGACAAAAAACAATCACAATTCTTGACTGCAGTTTATCTGTGCAGTCCATCATTCAGATGCTTGTTGTCCAGACAGCAGACTGAGCAGGACCACACAGTATTCAACAGGTTTACAGTCCTTCACAGTTATTACAGAAGTTTATGAATAACGATAGCTAGCAACGCCTCTAATACATTTAAAGCTTAAGGGCATATTCATTTCTCCACTGAGATCCTGTAAATGTACTTTTTTAAAACCTGGTCTCAGGGTGTTCCCTTGTGTTCTCGTGTGCACAGCGAATTCTGCATTCTTTGTGTATTGATGAAACAATCACCCCTCCCCTCGACCCGAAGCCTTCAACCTCTGATCCCCACGACGTCTCATAACAACAACAACAACGATGGCGGACTACATTCTTGTGTCGGTGCTAAAGAAGATTTTGAGCCTATCATAGTTAGTAGGGCAAAATATTCTGCTGCTCTGTCAATATGCCGAGCGAAAAAGGATTACAGACAACCGACTATCCATTTTCTTCTTCTTGCTGTGTTCAGTTTCTTCTTCTTCAGTCTGTTTACAGCGCGCAAGCTTTATGTGCATACACCATCTCTTATTCTCCGTTTTTAGTGAATTTCAAGCGCTACCTATAGGCTGGAACATGAACTACAGAGTGTCGAGTCATTTAAAATGGATCCATTTGGACGCAAACGATGCTGAAGAAGACGGAGGGAAAAAAGCTTGTTCTGGTACGTGTGGACGTTGCCTAAAGCAGCAGCAGATCTGTCATCAGTCTGATACAACCAGCACCAAACCATTAATCGTCCTCGTGTTTTGTTTGATGCTGCGACTCGTCGTGACCTCGCCGTCTGCACAGACTCGCTCAGTACTGAAGCAACTCACTTCAGACAGTCAAGGCTCAGTGAAGTTAAAACCTGAGAACAAAAGAAATTGAGGCTGTAAAGAAGCAAACACGAACCGATAGAGATCATTTACTTCGGCCTATGAAAAGTAGAGCTCAGTGTGCACTTGAACATGTATTGAATAGATTTCCTCCCCCACACAGTTACAGGAGTTTATCATTTCAGCCTTATCCTGTGTGGTTAATGTGTTTGAATTTACATCTGTAGCTCGATATTTATCATTCAATTATTTTCATATCAGTGAATAGCATATCTGTTATAACAGTTGAACTGCCAAACAAAACATCAACGTCTGGGGAGTGTAACATAATATCTCAGCTTCTTTTTCCTACCGTAGGGCAGCACTTGTCAAGTCACACTCTCGATGGCCAAGTTTGTGTCTTACTTTAAAGTTTTATCGTGGAGACATTTCAAACTCAGACATTCAGTCTTGATATTTGACTAATAGTGTATTAGATGCAGTGGATTTGGAGTGATTTCAGACAGGAGGGAGGAATGCTGAAAGTCAAAGAAAAAAGTTTAACGGGCATTCAAAAGGTTTATCGAAAATTTAATGTGCAAAAAAAAAAAAAAAAAAAAGAGATTGTGGAAAAAGATCTCTTATTTTCCCTCGGGTTCATATTACCTCAAGTCAATTTACGTCCTCACACTGTTTCCTGCTTCAACCAAACACTGTTCCCTCCTGAAAAAACACACTGTACAAAGAAAAGGGAAAAAAAACAAAAAAAACAATCAGAGGAAATAGATTAACAGCGGAAATACCTGTAATTGAAGACGTCTAACCTCCAATTCCCTTTGCACGAGTCCGAGCCTGAGGAGCTGCTAATTCATAATCAGAGCCTGCGCTTTACCTGCGCTTCAACACAACACCTTTTCCCCCCGGAGACATACGTGGCATTCTAGTACAATACTGTCTAAATTGCTTGAAAAATCTCATTTGCCTCGTCTCCTCATTCCAGGTAAGACGAGGTTGTGGCAGCAACAAGCTCGAGCCAAGTTTGAATATTTTAACAAAGTGATGTTCTGTTCTATTCAGCATGGAGGCACACACAAAAAGCATTTTATATGTTTATAGCTTTTAAATGCAAATATTGGACAAATAATATGGCTTGCTGTGTGGTTAGTTGTCCTTACTGACTGAGGGACGGTCGCCAGTGTTTTGGATACAAGTGTTGATGATACAAGTGCTGCAGAAAAAGAAAAGCAGGGGGAGAATTTAAAAAAAAAAATTTTTTTTTTAGTAAAAGGATTTCAAAGGGAATCTGAAAATAGTGAGTGTAACCACAGTTAATGTCTCAGCCAATGGTAGACTGAAGAATGATCATCAAAATGGATCCAGTGTTCCTGGATTAAATTCCCATTTAACCATTGTTTACCATAACCGGCAGCAAACCAAATCTTCCTATTTTTTTTTCCCAGCCTGCCTTTTATTCTACTGCAAACCACTTTTTGCCCATTAAAATACATTTTCTGACATCCACAGTTGATAAAATGTCTTGCAATTGGACAGAACCGACGAGGAAAACACATGACAACCATGCATGTTTCCTGCGGCGCGAGCGAAGCGTGGGGAGAACGGAAAAAGAGGCGACAATGATGAAAAGAGGATGTGGTGACGTACGGCAGTGAGAAGTCATTACAGCAGGGAGTCCCGCTCTCAGCCGCGGGAACTGAGAATCTCCATTTACCAGTCAGATATTACTTCCACTATCAAAGAAGATGGTCTTAAATTCCTGTGTAGGTGGTCCATGTGTGAGTGTGTGTGTGTGTGTGAGTGTGTGTGTCTGTACGTGTGTGTGAGTGCACTTGAATGCAGTGTGTTGAATGTATCAGTGCATGTTTCACAGAAATTGGAGACAGGATTTTTATGTGATTGACAGTGATTTGCAGCTGTGCTCGCTACAGGAGAGACGACATCCACACACTCACACACACACACACACACACACACACACACACACACACACACACACACACACACACACACACACACTCTCTCTCTCTCTGCAGGAGTGATAGATGGTTATGCTTCTCCATTTGGGAAATCAGAAGAATGGAAGTTGCTCGCGAGCTGCCTCGCACTCTCTCAGTCTGCAGATCTCTCCCCTCTCCTTCCCTCTCTCTCCTTCCCTCTCTCTCCTTCCCTCTCTCTGTGCGGAGAACCTGATCCATTTGTGTTCTGCTCGCTATTTGCATTGAAATCACATCACGGCGGCGTGCAGAGTAATGAACCAGCACAGCCTGAGAGGGAGGCAGGAGGAGAGACAGGCAGGCGGAGAAGGACGACAGACAGGAAGAAACACGGGTGGAGTGGCGGGGCAGGGAGGAGGAGGAAAGGTGAAAAGAGATGCTCGGACAGGTGAATGGGCGAAGGTAAAAAAGAAACGTAGGAACAAATATGGAGAGGAGAGAAGAGAATAAAAGGGATGCACAAGCAAACTGAAGCAAAGAAAGGTGTAAGAAGGAGGAGAAAAGAGAGGGAGCAAAAGCAAGAGGCAGAGGCGAGTGGAGAAAAGCAAGTTAAGAAAGAAAGAATAAAGTAAATAGAAAGGACTAAAGGAGAGAAAGAGGACAACAGGCAAGATGAAAAAGGAAGTCCAACAAGAGTAGAGCTGGAATGAAAGGGGGACAATTCAAAGACAGAATGGATGGAGGGGATGACAGAAAAGAGGGGAAAGAGATGCACAGAAGAGCAGGTCACTGAAATCAAAAGGAGATTAAAAAGTAATAAAGAGAAAGTGAAAATAGATAAGTATGGATAGAAATAAGGAGAAGGAAAGATTTGGGACGGGAAAAATAGAGAACAAAAGGAAAGAAAATGATATTAAAAGCTGTGAAAAAAAAAAACATAATAAAGAGAGCAAAGAGAGGACATAATGGAAAAGGAAGGAAACGGCGGCAGGCAGACAGTGTAACAGCCGAACGCCGTGATGGAGAGAGAATTAGATTTCATAAGCTGAAGCTTGACAGACAGAATCGGATTTGTTGAACGAGGGAGACGGTGAAACCACCTGTGTAGTATTAAATGAATGCAGGAGCGTAACTGGTAATGTGGGCGCAGGATGTGGAAAGGACATTATCACAGCACCAGCAGGATATTATCAGTGACGCAGTGGTAAATCAGAAGGTGTGCAGACGGTGTGACCTCCGCTTGGCTCCCATCGGAACACGAAACACCATCAATTTGGACAAAATTCATTTGATTTCAGGAGCTCTCACTCCACACAACATCGACTATCAACCTTCTATGATATACACTGTGTACACCACATAACCCCGAGTATAAACCTCACCAAATCATCACAGTCAAGTCGGTACAATACAACCTGAGTAAAGGCGTCCCGCACCTGCATTACATGCTGTAAAAAAAAGTATTTTACAGATATCTGCCTGTAAGGAAAAATGAGGACATTTTGACTGCAGAGCCTGTCGAGAAACTCTGTGAACAACAGAAGAAGGGGTGAACAATAGCTGGGACGGAGAGAGAGACAAAGTCAGCAAGTAAAACCACTGATTTGGGCAGAAATTGTGGATGTTCTGTTCTCATTAGAGTGTTCAAGTTCATGACTCGGGGTTTCAATTATCAACGTCACAAAAACTCGTGCAACCTTCAAATGATCCAAACGCTCAGTGTTGAATGGTTTGATCTCCGGCTGCAGGACGTCGGGATGAAGTGCACGCTATCAAGTATTCAGTTAGATTCATACTTGCACTTACACGTGTCCTCTGAAGGCTTGAACCTCGTTATGATTCCAACCTTCTTTCTCCCCCACATCAACAATTACAGCATTTCTCTATGATATTTAATATTCATGACAAGATAAGCAACAATTAAAGTTAAAGTGTCCCCAGATGGGAGGAAATTCCCCACAGTGTGAGAGTGTGAACAGATTTTTGTCCCTGCACAGCGATTAACGATAACATAACACACACACACACACACACACACACACACACACACACACACACACACAAACTAGTGTCCTGTGAACACCCTGACAACCATTCAGTATGCTGTAAAGCATGAAGGTCTGCATCAGTACTCTGTCTGCAGCTGACTTTGTTATGTCCTGTGTGTGTGTGTGTGTGTGTGTGTGTGTGTGTGTGTGTGTGTGTGTGTGTTACACTGTTGAGATTCACCTCCCATCTCAGGAATCAAATCTGGTCCCCACAAGGTTGACCACTTACTTCGGGGGTACAGGTGGCGCGGGTGGTGTTGATATGAACAAGAGTGTCTTTTATTTACTGGATGCTCGAACGGAGCGCAGGCAGCATCTGATGCATCACATATGACGCCGAGTCTCTATCAGCTGATGATCAAACAGAGGCAGGTGGTAGAGAATCCCTCTGCAAATTTAATCAAATATTTCTTTACAGCTTGTAAGTTCTGGCAAAGACACTGTAGTGAACGTCTTTTTCATTTGGAGCACAACAAGCTCTGTGAAATATGTGTTTATTAAGCTGTGCAAATAGTGAGCGATTTTATTAAACTTGTAAGCTGTGTTAACTCACGCTGTGGGTTTTAATGGGACTTTTTTTTTTTTTTTTCTGCGCAGGCCAGAATGTGCAGCTTGTACGCTCGCACTGTGCGGTTCAGTTGGAGTGGAGTTACCGCTGAACGTGAGCACCAGTCGGTTGTGTTCGGGGGCTATTTCAAAAGCAAGGAGGCCAAAAAAGACAAAAAAAAAGCGTCAGAAATCCATCTGATCATGTGTGACCCCCCCCCTCAAACTGCTGGTTGAACAACAGAGCTTGACTGGCTTTTGTATCAAGTATGATGCTGACACAGAACTGTTGATTTAGGTCAATGAAATGGAAATTTAAATGGAGTGGAAATAAAAACTTACTGGCACAAACTGGTACTTTGCTCGGGTTTGGTTTTGGAGTGCACTCACCACTGGATGGCTGGCCAGTTTAAGAGTCTACCTCTAAATGATGAGCTTTGCATGTCTTTTGGATTATAACGCCGGACCTGGTGCTTCATAAATACTCCTGAAGTATCAAAAGCGGAGCAGCCGAATGCTGCAGCAAGGGATCGTTGAACAATAATGAGTTTTTGAACATTAAAGCATTAAAACAGCGTCGACAATCAGCTGGATCCTTTTTAGAAGAGGACTGAATACATCACAAGTCAAATCCGAGACCATTACTTACTGTTCTCCCTGTGATGCATTATGCAGCTATTGCATGTTTCCTGTTACTCTCCTACCTGAATGTTTTGGAGCAGTTAAAGCAAAAACATGCAAAAACATTGGACTTTTATGCAAAATCCAAAGCATTTTCTACATTACAGCTGCATATCTCTGCAAATAAAAATGTTACTTATTCTGAGGGAACAATTGCTAGTGCATGTAGTATGGGCTGTTTTATTTGTGCTTGTTAAGATATTCAGATTTATGAACACCCCTCCTCTGCTGAGTTAGAGTGCCTCGCTGTGAGTGTATCACTGTGTTATGTGAAAGGAAGCATTGTTAACTCGGCTTTGTGCACCCCGGTGTTCCTCGATTGTCTGTGTGTGTGTGTGTTTGTGTATGTCTACCTCCAAGGGCGTTGGGAGGTCGCGCCGCAGACAGAGATATGTAGTTTGAGGTGAGAACGCCGACATTTCAGCAGGAACAAGCCGTTTTCCCCAAACGCATGGTTCTGGCGTTTGTCGCTGTGATTTATAGCGGAGCGCGACGCGGCCACACGGGCTGCATTGCTCATGTGGGCCACTGGAACGTTAAAGGACATGGAGACACACACATACACACATGCACACAGGGACACACACATTCAACTGCAAAACAAAGAAGCAAGCACTCAAAAACAAACACAAGGGTTAGAAGCTTGAACAAACACAAAGACACAATAGAGTTACTGCACCTGGTGGACATGTGAATGGACACATCTTCACACAATTGCGAAGAGGAACACAAACAAAGATGTACAACCTATAATGGGGCCAGAAAGCACAGTTCAGGATGTTTTCAGAGCTGTGTGTGTGTGTGTGTGTGTGTGTGTGTGTGTGTGTGTGTGGGACTTATCTCCAAGATGTTGCCTCCAACATCTGATGTCTCGGGAGATTAAAGAAAAACACATTAACATGAGATATGAGCAAGTTCAAGCAGCGAGCGCATGTTTTTGTGTGTGTGTGTGTGTGTGTGTGTGTGTGTGTGTGTGTGTGTATGTGCTCAAGGGCACATCTGTATCAGTCGGACCCTCTTTGATAAAGATCTGAAATACTCACACGTTGGATGTATCATAATTCCTCAGGGTGACACACAGATACACAACCGCGCTCGCTGGTCTCTCAAAATACATACGTGTGTTGATTTCAACCAAAGAACGAGGCCGACGCTCCCCGAAATGTCAGCATACACACACACACTTGCGTCAGACACACACAGATCTATACGCATCTATAAACACACACATAAACACGGGTGCGTGCTTGATCTAGATTTTATGATGCATGAAACAGTTGGTCAACAAATATCGACGTCTTCTTTCCTTGATTTGACAGAGTGTCTGTGGGTTTACATCATCCAGAGATACACTGACACACACATATTACACGTTCATGACCTGACTTTCACATGGGGAGGTGGAGAGAGATGACGGAGGGGTTACAGACGAGAAGCCAGCGACCTCAGTTTGAGACTGGGTTTCAACATCTAAAGTGTAAAACCAAAAAGAAGGGACCACAGAGTTTCAACATTTGTAAGTGTGACACAATCGTGTATTTTTCAGGAGACCTCGGGGGCCATTTCCAGCCAGGTTTGTGGCAACCAAAACACAATCTTTTCCTGAACCTAACCAAGTGGTTTTTGTACTTAAACCTGATCAGCTCATAAGCACAAAGTTGTCACAGCATAAAACAGAACTGTGGTTCCCCACAGTATGTAAAGTATGGCTGCATGTTCAGAGAGGAGAAACAGTCGTCATTATGTCTTGGAACAAAGTGAGGAAGCAGCACACAACTCTCCTCTGTCTCCCTCTGCACACGTGGGCGGATACATTGGATGGGATCCAGCAGACATGTTGTGTTACGGCCTCCGTGAGAGAGGTCCCCCTTCGCGCGTTGATGGTGCATAACAATAAATCAACAGCACATTAATGCAGAGACATTAGTTTGATTGTCGTGAACAAATGAGATTGTGGCTGTCGGCCACAACAGAGCGTTTTACGCCACGTGACTGTATAAAAACTTCAGGATGTCTTACAGCACGTAGCAGACTTTGTTTAGTGCACAACTTCTGCACGAGTTTACCTTCCTGCTAAGTCATCTAGGAGCAGGAACGTACGGCTCTTGAATAGATTCACAAAGAATGTTTAAAGGACCCGGTTGACACGCTGTTTGTGATGATCTCATGCATTTTTGATGGTGGAAAATGAAGCAATCTCATTTTCAAATCCTACACATGGAGGGCTTTGAAGAGGGCGAGATTACTGTGTGAAGTTATGCCCATTTTTTTTTTTTTTTTTTAGGTATTCATGTGGATCCCACGGTTCAGGAGGAAGCACACTGGAGCAGTTTGATTGAGCTGACACTGCACATGTAGAGAGAAAATGGTGAATTTTCTTACTTTGGGATATAAGAATGAGTCGCTGGTCCAAGTGAAGGACTTCAAGTACATACGTAGTGATCTTGTTCACTGGGGCAGACGATGTTCCCAACTCTTGTGTTAGAGAAGAAGCTGAGCCTTAAAGCAAAACTCTTTATTATCTGGTCTATATTTCAGCTCTGGAACATCCACACGGATATGCCGGATTTCACATCTCATTAAGCCTTTAAATGTCTTTGGGATCCTTCTGGAGGCACCGAGCGAACCTGGATGGGGAGGAGTGTGTCCGGGGCTACAACAGCCTGCAGCTTTCACTGTGTCCCAGACTTTTGTAAGCAGTGGAAAATGGATGGATACATACACGTGTGGATGGACATTTTTTTTAATTCAACAGCAGCTACCACGTTGCTCTGTCGGCTCGGATAGAAGTTCAGCAAGAGTTCAGGATCAATATGAGAAGCACTTCTTACTTTTGCTGCATCTGAAGGCTGCAGAGCAAAAAAAAAAAAGAAAAAAAACAAAAAGAAAAAAAAACAGACGCCCATTCTGCTCCCTAATTTTAGATACTTAAGTGCGCGTTAGCCCTTCGGTGTCTCGATGTCACAGATGATGTTTAGCTATTTAGAGAGCAGAGCTTGGCTCCCCGAACAAGTGGAAAAGCTGCTTTCATGGTGATGGCTAAGAGGCTCTAACACCCACCGCTCTCCATCATCCACTCTCTATCTCTGGCTCTTTCTCTTCATCCATACTCGTCGCTCTGATGTTTCTCTTGCGTCTCTGCCTGCATGTCTGTGATGATCTATCTTTTCTCTCTCTCTCTCTCTCTCAGTGTAGATTTTTCTTTTCCCGTTGAAATCCCCCTCCCCTGTCATTCACTCCATGAGTTCAGCAACTTTCACTTGAGGAAGAAACCTTGAAAAGTTAAGGCATCAAATATTTAAAGTCCTGAGATCAAAATCCCACTTAGCAAAAAGAAATGTGCTTAAGTTTAAAAATTAAAGGCTTCGCTCTTTAGGCTGGTTTCACACTTTTGCTATAGAATGCTGATATCAAGAATTTAAAGCGTCGGTTCGACCAATATACACGAAAGAGATTTAATCTACAGTTCTTCTACAGTTCTGGCATCTGGTCCTGCCGATGGCTTTGACTTTTCTTGCAAGTTTTTATAGATATCCATTGCAAGATGTACGCGTCCATCCAATGATTTATTGGTCGTGGTGCTCACAACATTGAGACGGGGGGGAAACAATGCCGCTGCCTGTTTTGGTTGTGCAATGACAAATTAATTCGACATTCTTTTTCCCCGGAAAAATCCAGCAGGGTTGTAAATCAAAAGAGGAAAAAAAATCTCTCAACACACTGTCTTATCAAAAAAAGCCGTAACATGTGAGCATCTCCACTCAATACACACAAATACAAGGTCAGTGTGACGTGGAAGTAAGCAGTAAATCTGATTAAGTCTATTCTAAACATGAAACCATAAGTGAAAATGTGTTACAGATTGTTTTGTGGCCGACAGTTTCCCTTGTTCGCACATTATTTAATTACATTTTATTGTATTGTACTTTTATTATAAGCTGCTACATTTTTAAACACTCTCTCTCTCTGCGCGTATCCTTCGCTCACCTTGCGGCGCTGTGCTTTCTATCCATAAAATTATTCCTATCACTGTACGTCCGACGGTAATTAAGCTAACACACACACACACACAGACACACACTGACACGCCTAAATATGTGAGGTGTGTGAGTGGACGGACTCATCCATGTGTGTAACCCCACACCAGCAGGAAAACACATGTACATACGCACACTCACTCACACATAAACATCATTAATATGCATGAAAGTAGCCGACACACACACATACACACACATATTCTCAATCCCACGGCTGTAAACACACACACATGAGCGCGCATCCTCTCTCACTCACGCAGACACACACACACACACACACACACGGTGAGCTATCTCATGTCTTGAGGGGAGGATTTAATTAAAAGGTGTCGGATTTAATGAAGCTGAAGTCACTGCTATCGGTCAGCCTACACACACACACACACACACACACACACACACACACACACACACACATATTTGAGCAAAATAGCAAATATACAAAGGAATCAGATCAGTCGTAGACAGAATTATAAAGCTGGCCTCACACACAGAGACATAAATGCATGCAAGGACACACTTTATGATATTGTGTTTGGACACACGCATGCGCATTGCAGTGACGCCAGTAACACACACACACACACACACACACACACACACACACACACACACACACAGCTTAAAGTCTGCTCCCTGATTGAGGACATACTTAATGACACAAATGTCCTGCTGTGACACTGACACAGTGTATACACACACACACACACACACACACACACACTCTTGCGTCTCACATTTCCCTCAGAATAAAAGTGGACACACACGGCGATGAGTCATGCAGCTTCAGTCAATGTCAGAGGAAACAGGTTAACGTGACTGTTGACGTCAAGTCGTCCTGAAGAAGTGTCCTCAACACACACTACGATAACTCTCAGTGACGCTGATTAGTTTTGGTTTGTTTGATGATATTTTTGACGTTGTTATGTCGACTCTGCAGACAGATCCCCTCTTCCAGGTTTGCCTTTGTTCAGCTGCTGTATCGCAGTGGGTTTTCAAAAGGGATGCGCCGATCAAATATTCAGCATCGGTATTGGTCTGAAATTGTCCGAAAATCACTGGATCGGATATCTGAGAAGGGAAAACTCTCCCGTAAATGCTTAAACTATTCACGACGTGCCATGAAGAGAGCAGCATGTGTCACGTGACGAGCTGGCATGGGTCGCAGTGATGTCACTGCAGCCAACCCATAATAAACCTCCATCTTCCCCTCAAATCGATACTCGACTCATGTCTGTGCAGGAAACCTTAGAAAGAGAAAGACATTTTTCTTTTTCAAAAGTCTATCGTGCTCTGGTGTGCGCTGGAATACTGAATTTCTGAGCTACTGCCAGATAAAGTTTAACTAATACTCCGTACCGTATATGCAAGACGTCGCAAAGTTTCAGGTCACAGATCCAAGTCTGAGATTTAACGTTGAGCCACTGATAGAAAGTAGTCATAGTTCTGTACATAAAAAGCATAATTACACCTTACACAGACCAGTAACAACCTTTCTCCCCCTAATTCCCTGCAGCCAGGGGACACTTCTCAACAGGAGCTGATTTAGGCTCTTTCAATTAGAGCTGCTCAACGAACCACACGTCCTCTTTAACACAGGACCGTAATAAGGTGGCTAGCTCTCTTTTAACAGGGCGTACAGTTGGATGACTAGCTCTCCTAATGGGACCACTTGGAGTGTGACTGATACACCGTCTGCATGGGGGGTTAATAGGTAAAAGAGATTAAAAAGAAAGAAATGCTTGTAATATAGTCTCTACAGGGTCGTAGATAAGGCGGCCGTATTTGTATTTTCTAAATGTCAGAGGCTTGTTCGCTCTGCAGCGTGATGTTTCATTGTGCTTTAAGGAACAAAGGCAGAGGGGAGTCAGAGAAACGCAGGAGGAACAGGATTCTGTCGGAAACACGATGCTGGAGAAGACGTTTCAGGAGAATTTCACACACTGGCAGTTTAATTTGAATCAGTGTGTCCAGTCTCCATTTTCGACAGCAAACTTCTTTTCTTCTTTTTTTTTTTTGACAAGACAGAATTATTTATTAACAGCAGAAAGAACGGCCTCACTGATGTAAGAGCGCATACAAACCTTCAAACCCAAATTGATGCACACTGTTATTTTCTTTTTTTCAGCGTCTGGTCCAGAATCACACAAAAAACTTAAGACATGAGGACAAAAAAAACATCAAACTCATCCATCCGTCCATCCATTTTCCACATGGCCTTCTTCGCAGCAACACTTTCCACTTCCTCCTCGGGGACCCTGGTGCCTGTCCCAGGTCATATAAGATGTCTAATACCTCCAGGGAGTTCTGGGTCTGCCCGGGTTCTCCTCCCAGATGGCGGTGCCTGGAAGACCCCCAGAGGAAGACGTCCCAGAGGAACCCACCTCAGGGAGGAGGCGAAGGGGCAGCGGTTCCACTCTGAGCTCCCACTGGATGTCCGAGCTCTGAGCCCGGCCACCCTGACTCATTTCAGCCGGTTGTATCAGTGATCTTTTTCTTTCGGTCACCTCACAAAAGATCATTACAATCAGTGTCGGATTGTAGTAGATCAAATTGTAAATGGAAGTCTTTGCCTGCACCTGCTCTCCATCACGATCCAGCCCTGAGTTTATATATATATCTGTCCATCATCACATGTCCTTCATCTACCAACTACCATCCAGCTCTCAGGCCCAAGTTATCAACTATACAACACCAATAAAGACATTTCTCTTCTTATTCACAGCTGAAGAGTGTCTGGAGTCGTGGCGTTCTGTCAGAATGAATATTGAGGTTTCTAGATAAATACTGCATCATTTATGAGCTGCTGCATTATTTTGCTACTAAATGATTTATGAAATGTGACCCAGTGCTAATGAGCGGGTTAACTCATTTTAATGAATACCTAATTTCAGCTATGAATGAACATCGTGTATATAGGGTGCAAGTTTGTTTGTCAGTACAGCTAACTCTCAAGTTGAGGGCCCGCTTTGTGAGGAAGCCTCATTCCCAGCTCGCCAAATACTTTGAGACGGCCGTCAGCTCGGCGGATTGTAGGCCGGGTCGAACGACAATGCAGAAGTTGGGAATGACACTAAAAAAAAAAAAAAGTACACTTTTTATTTGAAAAGTAGTTTTTTAAATGCCAAATAGGGTTCTTCTGATCGATGCATACAGGATGAAACATGAATCTGACTCCACGTACAATTAACTAAAAAATAAGATCATTTTCAGGCTCCAAGTGGGAGCGACCTGATTGGTTTTCCAACGGTGTCGCTGCCCCTCGTAGAAACTGTTGAATTTAATTTAGTCGTGCTAAGTGGGGGGAGATCGCCTGTAAAATGTTGCTGCTGTCTGACGGTCCTGCAGATTTACGACGTCCTTGCGTCCTCTGCAGCCTCCTGCAGGGTCGTCGCTTCAACATCTGAATGAGGTTCTCTTCTTCCAGCCTGATGATCCACATGGCAAAAATGCTTGATAACCTCCTTTTAGCAGACACTGGGCCAGATATCTGCAACCATCATCCCAGTTACTAAAACATAAACACTCCACTCAATCTAATAAATGATATAAAAATCACAAAGTGGCTCCATTCTTGATTTTTTTTTTCCTCCAAGCTTTTTTCTCCACTGCTATTACCGAGCCGAAAACATCGGGTATATATTTCATATATCATCCTCATAAAAGCTCCCTGAACAATAAACTCAATTGAATGTCTGCTTTGCTCTGTACACACACACACACACACACACACACACACACACACACACAAGCAATTTCTCATACCTGCTTGCTCACAAACATACATCCCTGCTCACACACTACACGTAACACACAAACTGTGTCACAACACAGACTTACACTGTCTCTTCCGCACAATAAGAGCAACGGAATAACAGTTGGAGGGCGGAAAGTGATTACTCAGGGTTTTTTTTCTCCTTCTCTCCTGCTCCGCTCTTCATCTGCTTTTCTTTTTTTTCCCAGGTCGGATCACGGAGGAGCGACCATCGTGGCGATATTGCTCCTCTTTGCTTAAACGGATATTGAGGTGGAATCAGATAAAAATGCTATTTATTTCTCATCTCCGTCGCTGCTGCTGCTGCTGCTGCTGCTGCTGCTGCTGCACTGGCTTTATACGGAGATGTGCACGAACAAACAAACACATGCTTACACACAAACAGATAGCTACACAGAAACAACAACAAAAACATATGCAGCACATAAACACACAGACACAGGCAGCAGCGGACCTTAACGCAAAAACGTCAGAGCACACACACACTGTATGATGTGATCAAACACAGAAACAGAAACAGATTGCACACAAACGCAGAATAAAGGGGGTACTCAAGGCGAACACAGTAGTGTATAAATATATGCTTAAAACACAGTATGTACAATATGATGCATTTATGTCCATGCATATGTGACACAAGCTGTTTTTATACTGGGCAGCAAGCCGACAATTTGGCCGTCCTTTTTGCAGTTAGATACGCCGATTTAGACAGAAGACGGTATATTGGGGGTCTGTTTTGGTCCTCCATTTTGACGCCTCGGAGGGTACGCTTATTTCTGCCTTCATTGCTATCTAAATCCGAGCCGTCGATGTTCCGGCAATTGCGTGAGATGGGCAGAGGTGTCGATGACGTGCACTGTTGTGCGACCCAGAGCCCGGGAGTTTTAAAACCAGGAAACAGCTGATCACAGCAGTCAGTCCATCACTTCATTCGCGGACGTCAAGATGAGCAACTGGACAGCCGCTGAGATCCAGGAGATGCAGCGTCTCCTCGGCCTCTGTAGCTGTCTTCGTTGTCCGCTTGTTGTTGAAGCGGCGAGCTACTAACGGTCGCTACTTTCAAATTAAAATTCAACTTGCTTCCTGTTAGCTATCTGTTGCTTGGGGCAGCTAACGGAAGGGACAAGGTGCTTGATAGAGTAAATCAGCTGCGTAGCAATTATGACTGACACTGGTATCACGGGGCATGATGCATATGTTGTACGTCACTGTTCACGCCAGACTCTGTGCTTCACAACACGTCACATGTTTACGCCCACACCAGTGGCGGCTTTTTTGAAAAGAAGGAATATTACACTTTCCTTTCAAATAGAAAAGGCGGCAGATTGCACCTTTACCTGGCTGCAAATGTGGCACATTTTCTATCTAAAAGGGGCCACTGAGACATTTCTGGGTCAGAGTATTGTCCGTCCTTGAGGAAACATGATGTAATTACAGTAAGAAGTGTTTGGCCACTGAAATGCTCCTCGGCTCTGTGGTCAAGCTCCGTTAGATCTGCAGGCTGACCAGTCTGACATGGCGTGAGAGGTCAATCCATTTAAGTAGCCATCGAATTAGTGACTGACACACACACACACACACACACACACACCGTTCACCACAGGGGTGTAACACCTGTGTCACACCAGTCAGTGCTGAGGTAAAGCTGCTAAATTTAAAAAAAAAACAAAACTATGAGAGTAAATGGTAAGAGTAAACGAGTCTGATTACTCCAGAAGAAACGAATGATTCATCACGACCATCCAGTTGATGCTCTGAACTGCGTTTTGACCGAGCTGACATGACCGGAGATGTCAATCCATTAAGCAGCCCAGTGGCTTAGTGTCACCAGCAGTTCCTGGAGAAGTCGAGCGTGATTGCTGTGGAAGCGCTGACATCAACGTGATACGTGATGAGGCGTTCTGGACTCGATGCCTTAAAGACGGAACGCTCAGCAGGATGCAGTGACCTTTTTCCAGGCACTGAACCAGGTAAATCACATATTGGGTGTCCTTTCCTTATTTGCAAGTGTGCTAATCTGCAGCGTCAGGTTCATGTGGATGAATAGAAGGAGAACACTCTGTTGTGTAACTGGATACTTTATTGCTGCTTTAAAGGCTTTTTTAGCCAGTGGATCCTGCTCTTCAGACAGCAAACATCTCAACACTTACTTGGATGAATTGACACAAACTTTGGTACAGACATTTATGATTCTTTGACGATTTAAAGAGTTTGGTGAACTGAACAACAGAACAATAGAAAACAATGGACTTGCAAAGACCCTCACCTCAGACAATAATCAACGCCGAGAGACAAAAAATTCAATTAAAACGATCATTTTAAAGCCAAAAAAGTCACAATCTGTGGTAAAGATAATAAAATTGCTGTTTTGAGGGAAGAAAAAGAAGCCTAATCTGCGACGATCTTGCTCAATATACTTCTCCAACAGCAACATCACATCTGTGCATATTTGTTAAACAAATTAAAATAAAGTGTTATATGCATTTATCCATAAAGTTATCTGTCAGCACCAAAACAAAACACAAAGGAAGAATTCTCAAGAAAAGGAAAGTAAAGACTCAATGTTCAGAAACAAACATGACAGCTGACAGTGAAATGTGAGAAGTCTCGACACAACATGAAACTTTGCTGGTAGCATCACCAGGGTCTCTACACATGAACACCAGCACTGACAACATTGTTTGTGTACACAGAGTTACTAAAAAGAAAGTTTTTGAACAACTCATGTTAGCAGTAGCTTGTTCCGTTAGCTGTCCACTCCCACTGAAAATGAGTTTGACCCGAAAATGAAAATACAGTAAATCTTAAAAGTGCCTCTTTCACTGCAATTATGTTTTTACACAAAGGTTTGACTCGGGTACATTCACAAAAAAAAAGACTTTTCAAATACTAGGAAGGTCTCAGGACCAAACCACTATGTGCCTTATATCTGTATAAACTTTCCACGTTGACCACAACTCTTCTCACCACAACAGATGTTCAGATCTGGCTGCAGGTCACACAAATGTTTAAAAAGCTTTTTGGTTTTAAAAATATGACTCCTAGTGGTAGTTGAGGAACTACAGATTAAAAACAACTAAAACAAAATAATGAAAGGCCTATTAAATGAATGATATTCATGTTTTCACTCGTATCCCAACAACAAAGTACAGCACTAAAGACCTGTGACATCAGGGCATCAGAAAGTGCCGTTTAAATCCTTAAAGAAAATTCCGTGTGCTCACATTTACTGAGTGCTTCTTTTTTCTCCTGGACCACTTCAGATCACTCTCCACGAGGTCACATGTACGAGCCTGACTGTCTTTGTGATGGTCATCAGAGGTCAGCGGTGTCTGTCCATTACTATCGCTGTGGCCACACAAGGACGCCAGCAAAGAACGTTTTTATTTTACTCTCAGGCAAAGCATCTCATCCCTGACTCCTCCACAGCGGACCAAACTGAGAGTGATATACATAGCTGAGGGGTTAATGGGGTTCAGCCGCTACTTGTTGTCTCATCCGGCCATTCCTCGTCTCTACCGGCCGAAAAAAAAAGCTCTCCGGCACCGTTTCCACTGGCCACAATCAGCTCCTCACGCTCAATAACGGACTCCAGCTCTGAGAAATGTTTGCGATAATGTTGTTTCTCAGCCGAGACCGAAGA
This sequence comes from Acanthopagrus latus, assembly GCF_904848185.1. Taxonomy (NCBI): domain Eukaryota; kingdom Metazoa; phylum Chordata; class Actinopteri; order Spariformes; family Sparidae; genus Acanthopagrus; species Acanthopagrus latus. The sequence goes on along the minus strand of NC_051044.1, from coordinate 4,144,498 downwards.
AGGAATGGAGAGTTTCGCGATGAAGTGAGATAATTTGTGCACAAATGATCGTACACAAAAATATATGCTGTGAATATTTGAAGTTAAAGACGGGGTTGTCACTCATGTTTGATGCAACCATAAGCTGCAAAGAAAGGTAGCGTAGAAAAGCAAAACAAGAACAAGAATGAGGAAAAGAATAAGAGGAAGAAAAGTTAATATACATATAAAAGTCATATACATGGTATGAAAGCCTTCTTGGTTTAAATTGATTATGTTGAACCCCAGGGATGGACACATAGATTTTAATGTTCAACGGTAGCATGAACACAAAGTTTTTTAATTGATTTGCATTGATTTCATTATTGTCCAATCAAATCCAAGAAGCTGCCTCATCATATCCAACAGAAAAGTGGTTGTATCGAGGTAAACTCCCTCTGAAACCACACGGTGGAGTCAACAAACAAGAGTAAACTTGACTCTCGGAACTGTGATTCGACATCAAAACCTGCATGTAAAGTCAAAAATTTGCCCGGGAGAGGCTGTCTGCTATCGTTTCAACAGGTTCTTCCAGTAAAATCAAAAGAAAATGAACAAAACTAGGGTCATTATGGTCAACAGAGGCCCGGACTCTTGACCTCCGCTCCATTAATTAGTTTGAAACGACTGCATGGTGTGGAAAAGTCACAGAGCAGTGACAGTCGGATCAATCTGAGATGGCTGCTCTCCCGTCTGCTGCACCCGAGGGAGCGGTCACTCTGGTCATTAAGGTGGCGTACAGCCAGAGGTCTGAGTGTTAATCACTTAAGCTACAGCCCTCTCTGGACCTACTGACCTGACACCTCTCTGGATCCAAAATCTCATCTTTTTTTTTTTTTTATTTTCACCTGCAAGCGTCAGCCTACACCTTTAATGTCCTGAGAAGAATAATCAACATGTTGGATTTGATTTGAAATCAAACACAAGATGATTGAACATCCTTCGTATTGATCATCTGTTACAAATTTAGCATCTTAGCTTTTAATTTTGTATTTTTTGCAGTTTCATGTACTTATGTTTGTGGATTAAAGGAATTTCGTATTTGTCTGAAGCGGGTGAGATTCCCTCTGTTGGCCTCTGTAGGGGGTTTCTGACTCTCGCCTGCATAATCTGATTTGTTTTTCACTGTGCGAGTAAAATAAGAATTCCTTGTTTGTTCGCCCCACACTGAAGAAGCTCCCACTGCCTTCGATCACTCAGAAGCTAATCCAGAGAAAGAGAAAGAGTTTTTCAGTGGAAAGGACCGATTTTATTCAGACTGATTGATTTTAATTAGGGTAAAACCAGGAGCCCATACAAACTGTTGTACTTTTATTTATCTCATATGATACTCGTTAAATTATGTCAGTATCTTTACTTGTGATGAAGGAAACTCGCTGCCTGAAGTTTCACATATTATGGCCTTCGGTCTGTTCATGGTCACAGCTTGGTTTTAGGTTGCTGAACTACTTAAGGAAATCTTCATGGCTTTACAAAATAAGCACGCAAGTTCAGTTAGATAACATACATTACAAAACGTGTCCTGTCCGGCTGTTGTGGACTCATTCCACTCTTCAAACCCGCCCAACTGACCAAGCTACCGCGTCCGACTTGCTGACTGTGAGAACGTGAGCTGTCCTAACCAACAGATTCTCGTCAGTGTGACACTGTAGCCGAGTATTTGAAATGTTGGATATATAAGATATATTGTTTGCATTTCATGTCATGTTCAGGGACCGCATTAAATGTTTCCAGGGCTGCCATCGGCCTGTGAGCTGCACGTTAAGAGCCGCAGCACCTGGAGTTTTAACCTGAAGGTGACAAAATAAAGAAAAAGTAGTATTTTTGTGTGTGTTAGGGTTCAATCAGAACTCACTGTCAAAAATATGATCGATAAATAATCTGTTTCAAGGCAAATTATCACTCGTGCAGACAATTTAATGTAAAAAAACAAAAAAAAAAAACGTAAATAGGTTTGTTTTTTTCTCCACGAACATCTGTCGACCTCTGCAGTTGATCTTGCGACGGCCTCTGGGTTTGAGAAACGAAGCTTGTAGGCAGCAGATCATGACCAGGGTTCAACCAGGGAGGTAATACTAATCATTAACCAGTAATGGGTTACAGGACTCTGACCTCTGGTCATGTCACTGCCAGTCAATCTCATTAACGCTCACAGAATTAGTGCTGCTGACGGGCCGGTCCACATTCAGAAACTGTAAGTGATGCGTGTTTACCTCAGTTGGGCCATTTTCTCTGCATGTGGCATCAAAAGCTGTATGTTCTAATCTAATATTAGTTTTGTTGCACTACTTTGAGACAGTCAGATATCATGTTCGCCACGTGTGTTTCCTGAAAAGTGTGTTTAATTCAATCAGCATGTCTGTTAATAAATAAGCTCAACTCAGCCACTTTATTTACGCTCGTACGGCAGCAGTCAGTCCATTAAGCTCGCCCTGTGTAGACCAAACACTGACCTGCCGTGCCCAGTCAATCCCTTTCAGTGCCCGGTGACTTAGCGTCAGTGAAAAGCTCTTACGCTGAAGGATAATTAAAGCAGAACGCTCTCTAAACACAGCTCGCTCCTTTTTCTACTCCGCGAATAGAAATTAGTAAGAGGTGGGCAGGAAAAAAAACATTTAAAAAAAAAAAAAACATCCTGTAAAAGCAGATTAAAATTCTCGTCAGAAATGTAATTATTTTGATGATTTCACATTCAAAGCATTCCTCCTCCAGCAGAGCAGAGAGGTCATTTAAAATGTAGCAGAGAGCTGATGTGGAACATGTTCAGCTGTCTCATAATCAATCATTAAACATTGTCTTAGTGGATTTAGCTTTTTATAACACTGTTTAACATCAGGTCAGATAGAAATAGAGACAGAAACCTTTTTATTCTCTCAGTGAGTCTCAAATGTGACTGACCACTTAAGTTGTGTTTTTGAAAATTGCACATTTTAATTGATTAACACACAAAAAAAAAAACAGTAAATCCCATTTCTGTCATTCTGATTCATTTCAGTTTTTAATATTTTGGCCATCGTACCTCCGTTTGTGTATTTATAGATAGAATTCTGTGCATTAATGTCTTCAGAATCAGTCATGCTGTCAGTGCACATTTGGATAAGTACAGATATTTTCACACATATAGCATCAGATGACACCCACGTCCAGAGAAACCAGAACACGATGTGGGCCGGCTGAGACGACCTCCAGCCTCCGGACTGTCCGGCGTCTGCCCTGCTGTCAGGAAGTAAAACTGTGTGTCTCTCCAACACATCAGCGATTGAATCAGCACATGGCTACTTTGTGCTTTAGCGTCACCAAGTGTCAGTGAGCGGTAATGCTTCTGTTTGTGGGCCACCCGAACTCACACCTCGATCCTTTCACCTCTGCAAGACTCTCACACGACTGCCACGCGTACTGTACGACATGTGAGGACTTCTTAAAAAAAAAACTTGGATTCCTTTAAAAGATCTCAGAAATTATACTCAAGCAAAATCACACATGTATTATAATGTTTTTGTGTAATTGTGTGTGTTTTATTCTTTTGTGTACACAGATCTGTCTTAGAAAAAGCCAAAGTTACCTGTTTACACGCCGACTGTGAAGGACTGACTAACAAGTAGCTTATTCTTTAGACAGTTGTGTCATCCTGCCAGATAAGAGACTTGGCAGCGTCTCTTATCTGGCAGGATACGAGATGCCGACGGCGAAAAAAAAAAAAAGAAAAAAAACAACAAGTCTAATTCCAGTCCCTCTAACTTTAGAAAGCTTTCGGTTAACTCGTCTGCAGAATTTCTGTGAGAGTGGATGACTCTTCGATTCAAGCGTCTCTGTAAAGAAATGCACCTTTTGTGATTAGATTGTCACTTCTGAACACACTGCTCCAGGTTTCGGAGCAGAAAGGCTGGCTGGGGTCTTTATTCATTTATTTTTTTCCAGGTGTCAAGGTGCAAACACATTGGAGCTAAGCGGTCTGAATGGTATTGTCCCAAGCCTGAAACCGCTCCAGATACGCTTGGTGGGGAGCTCGGTCGCGGGCCAGGACGCTCTGGCTGCCGTGGAGATTACACTTGTCAGTTTTCCATTACTGAACAGCCTCTCTGACCAGTGGGCCAGCTTTGTCCATGACCATTATGTTTGTTCATTTCCCTGCTACATTTTTGGCATGTAGTTCTCAGAACCGTACAATAAGCAAGCTGGCCGAGGCTTAATGTTCCCCCCTAAGACTCTTAAACAGCACGCACGGACACGCTGGCTGCAGAGGTCACACCTGTGACGTCTTGCCAGCTCTTTTCTGTCTGCCGTCTTCAGACACACTGCGACCGGCCGAAGACGCCTGTGAACTCCTTGAAACCAGCAGCTCCAGATGATTATCAACAGGACACCAGTGTGGTATTAAAAGGAAAGCTTCACTCACACACGTATCCATTCCTTTATTTGTGTGTCACAGGAGGTGAATCCCATTTAGTCGCCACCGAGAGCCCTTACACGGAGAAGTACACGACGCGTCGGAGTCAGGAGTTAAGCCAGTGGAGGATCACAAGGTGTCTAAACCTGTTAACCGCAGAGGGATGCTTGCCAGCGCCTTTACATAAGCTATTATGACGACGAGGCATGGTGGGGCTAACGGGCTAAAGAGTCGAATTAACCGCCGCGAGGAGTGCGACATCTTGGGTTGTAAACAAGTAATTAGCAGAAATGAGAATAAATGGTGTTCGAGGTGAAAAATCTTTGAGAGATTAGATACAGGTGGAAGATACGAAGGGGCATTTTAGAAAGCAGGAGAGGAGGGGAAATAAAAATGTTAATGGCGATGATGAGAAAAGAGAGGGAGGTGACAGGACTGGAAAGACAAATAAAGAAAAATCTGAAATCAGGCAACAGAGACCTGGCGAAGAGGAGAGAGAGAGAGGAAGAGGGAAGAGCGGATGACAAGGAGAGAAGAGCTGCAGAGAAGCGAAAGAGAAGAAAGAATGGGAGTGAAGAAGGACAAGTGAATTGAGGAGGCACAAAAGGAGACTGGAGGAGGAAGAGGAAGGAAGGAAGATGGGAGGAAAGGAGGGAAAGGGTGCAGAAAAAAAGGAGGTACGGGAGAAGAGGAGTGTGAAGTGTGGAGGTGGCACAGATTGGAGGCGGAGGATGTTCAAAGAGTGTGTCTAAGTGAGCTTCCCATGGTTGGTTTTCCTCTTTATCGCCTGGCACTCTAAGACCTCTTCAACACCGCGGATGGATGAGAGACAGAGAGAGAGAGAGAGGAGGAGAGAGAGGGGGAGAAAGGGAGAGACAGAGGGAGAGAGAGAGAGAGACAGAGGGAGAGAGAGAGAGGAGGAGAGAGGGAGAGAGGTACTCACAGAGGCAGGCAGTCCTTCGACTGGATAATCCTCTCCACTAATACTAATCCCTGCTCTCTCTCACTCACACACACTCACACTTCACAGTTTTTCCGCCTTGCCAGTCAACTTGTGTGTGTGTGTGTGTGTATGTGTGTGTATGTGTGATGAATTTAAAGCAAAGCATAGTAAAGTACAGTTTTTTTGGGTTGACAATTTCAGATTCAACGTGTAGAATCTAAAAAAATTTCATTCATTATTTCATATTTCGTGTTTAATGTTTTCCACCTCACTCCAAACATGGCAAAAATGGCAAACTTCTCATTATGTCCTCTAACAGTGACCATTTCACAATGTTATTAATATGTGAATTGTTTGTTGGCGAGCTTTATTTTGAAAGTCTAGCCAGAAGTTGCTAAACTTATGCTAGAGGGGTTGGTATGCTGAGTATCATAGTTTGAAGCTTAAAAAAGACGTTTTTACTTTCCTCCAGTGAGTTATATCGGTTCTTGTGTAACCAAAAGAGGTTGTGAGAGTCAAAAAAGCCCAAAGACCATGCCGGCGGGGCTCCTCTCTCCGACAGAAAACACTGCTCCTGAATGCCTCTTCAGGTAATTAGGCGACTTCTTGACCACACACGACGTCACCATGTCTCTCAGTGGAAATGAAGCCAACTGGAAGCTGAAAACATGACGGAGCCAACCGGAGAGAGTGAGGGTGAGCAGTGCTGGCTCAGGCGTGTGTGAGCCAACCAATCAGAATAGACTAGAGCTAAAACAAGGCATCAGGCCGCTGTGCCCAGAGAGGCTCAAGTGGAGCCGTTAACAGATTAAGCACTAAAAAACTAAGTAGATTTGTCTAATTTCTAGTTTAAGAAATCTTATTAAACTTAATTTGAGACACAGTCACCTAGAAATGTAGCATTTCACTGAGACAAACGGAGCAATTTCTCCTTGTTGCTCGTACTTATTAAAAGAAATAAACACAGTGTATTCCCTCTCCTGTACTTTCTATACTATGCTTTTCAGCAGGTGCCTTGCTTAATGGACCTAAGGTAGAGAGAAGGCAGAGGAAGAGAGACGGAGTGTGTTCATGTTTTCGAAGGTCAGAAGTGCATCTCACTCTTCCTCTCTCGCTCTCACTCAGCTCTCCAGAGTCATTAATTAAGACACAGACACACACACACACACACACACACCAAACATCTGATGCTACACAAGGTAGAACCCTTCGAGTTCTTGCAAAAACACACACACACATGCACACACACACACACCACCATGGCTAAGCAGATAAAGGATTAGCGGTTGATCCTGTTTGAGCCAGGCTGCTTGGCTGAGCTGACTTTCACACTATCACACACACACACACACACACACACACACACACACACACACACACACACGCACGCACACACACACACACACACACACACACACACACACAAACAGAACACTTGACCCTGGGGCACGTACAAACAGTGTCTTAGCACTGACATTTTTAAAGAAGCACACACTCGGATGGACACACACATTCAACCCTGTGACACACACACAGACACACACCTGCTTGATACGAACAGACAGACAGAGAGAGACAATAATTTAATGACTCCATCACTGTGTGCACCGGAGCAAACAAGTGGTTGAGGGCGAATTAGTAGAAAAGAAGAACAGTGACCACGACACATGTTCAAAACCTTCCTGGGATCAATGTGTGGTATAGATCTATAGGCAGGTTGATAGATAACAAGGACGGACAGAGAGAAAACCCTCCTCCTCCTCCTCCTCCTCCTCCTCCTCCTCCTCCTCCTCCTCTCATTGACTGAACCTTCTGCAGAGTGTGCGAGTTAATTTACTCCACGGGAAAAAAGAATCAGGAGGTAGCGGCTATCAAATTGCTTGTTCAGCTTAAAATCTTGTTAAACTTTTCAATTTAATCATTCTTCTCTTTCCCCCCCGGCACACATCACAGGGATGAACTCTCCCACCTCACCTCTATCACTTTTTGTCTGACGCTACAGATCTTCCCTAACAGAGGGCGACGGGGAAGCTCGACTCTTAATTCCCCCTCACTTAGATTATTTTACTTCTAACAAGGCAGGCTTCCTATTTTAGTCTTCAAATTATTCTTCCATAAATTACTGGAAATTAATTAAAAGCACGTCTTATTAAAAAAAAAAAAAAAGGTGGGTTTTCTTCTCTTTTTAATTCCCCCTGCCTTATCGAGCGGTTTCAAGAGACGCAGAGCAGGTTTCATGACAACCCAAAGGAATCCACACTAAAAGGGAAAGTATAAGATGTGTAGGGGGATGAAGGGAGCGGGGCTGATAATGGGATGGACTGAGTGTTTTGTTTTTTTCTTTTAACATGCAGTTTTCACAGACAAATAAATGGAAACTCTACATGTCGTTACCTAATCACAAGTATAAAAGACAACCGCGCAGGAGAGTCCCGCCGAGCTGAATGGCAATTAGCACAATGTGTCAGCTTTATAAACGGCTCTGACAAAGCACGCTTTTTTGTCCGAGTTTCCAAAGCAACACCAGAAAAACCTCACAGAGAGACTCCTGAAAAAAAAAAAAAAAGGCACAGTGGTTGTAAAAACTGAAATGATTTAAATGTCCCATAACTCAGACAGAGTATCCCAAAACTAATAGACAACACGTGGGCAGCAGAAAGGATTCATGTTTCAAACAATCAACACGAAGCAGTGACGCGGCAGATTATCAGCTCTGTGGGATTCATCCGGACCGAGGATGTTCTTTCTACAGCACAGTTTGAATCAGTACATTTCCATCGACTTATATTTCCGCACATTTTTCAACTTGCATACACAAAAAGATCGAGTTGGAGGCTGAAATTTTTTTTAAAAAACAGCCCAGTCCATTTTCAGGAGGGGGAGGGGACGGCGGGCGCAACTTTTGACGCACGTAAAGAAAACGCACTGCTGATAGCTCCAGTGATGGTGAACGTAAACTCCCAAGTGCACCAGAACAATGCACAACCCATCAGAGCCGGCCGCTCCATAATAAAAACGTGTCTTACCGTCACACAGTTATCACAGTTATCCATATCTACCTCTTCATCCTCCTCTGGCTCATATTCCTCTCTGTCCTGTCTTTCTCCCTGGTGTCGCTAACATTAGTGCTAGCAGTATTAGCGCTACTGCGAGCTGAAGCGGCACTTGATTTTAAAAACGGATCAGTCAGTTTGCACCATTTTCGCAACAGTGCTCTCTGAGATTTCTCTCTCTTTTCTCAGCTCCCCCCTTGTGTCGCTTGATACCTTGATTCATTTTTTTTGCTAGCTTAATCTCAGTCAACTTCAACCTCCCGACAACCATGCGGATGGTCTACTCAATTCAGTCTCGAAATTCCCAGAAGGCATTGCTTCATTTTAACTTTTGCAAATAAAAAAATGCAGGTAGATTTGTTTTATTTCAAACCATGCACGTTTTTGAACATCTACATAAAAAATTTCGCTACAAAACAATGCAGACTGATTTAAAAGCTTGAGACTGTAAAAGGTAACCATGACTGTGATATAGAGACTCGGCAGTCCCTTCTGGCATCTGCCCAAATTCCAGATTACAGTCACTGCTGGCATGATGCAGAAAAACCAATAAAATGAGGAATACATTTCAGAAACTTGCGCTGAAATTGTGCAAGAATTTAATGAAAATGTTACTGTGTTCACACCTGCAGGTTCTAGTGATTCAGCTGGTTAAAATCCATCGGCACAGTGTTTTGGGTCGGGGTTAGTTGCGTCACAGCTGGGTTTGATTTCCAGCGGGGGTTAGGAGTTTGCATGGTGGAGTTTGCATGGTCTTCCCATTTCCTCTGAGTGCTCCGGTCTAATTTTCTGGTCCGTCACTGTCACTTTCCCCTGGCGCTGTCTGGTGGCTGCCCACCGCTCCTCGGGGATAGGTAACCTGCAGAGGACTTCCTCTTCTTCTAATCATCGTACAGCGGCCCGAACAATACATCTGCTCTGTCCTCAGTCTCTGTAAAATGAGGAATGTGCTTCATGCAATTAGAAAACATTGCAGGTTCTTTCCTTAATTAGTTCAACCTTCTGGCACAGTCTCTTGATCTGACGCATCGGCTTCCTGACCCTTTTTGTGGTTTCCTACACACCAGACACTGCTGGTGAACCGCTCTGTATGAGGTCCCAGTGAATTGATTTGGAGTACAGCGTTCTATGTGAGTACTTTTAAACTTTAAATAGCTTTAGATACATTTTACAAAAGGCCTTAAAGGCAGCAGAGGGGGGGTCGATGGGAGGAAGAAAGGAGAAGTTAGGAAGACGTAAGAGAGGGAGAAACGCCGGGTGAGATAGCTCCAGAGTGTGACTAATAAAACTTTTTAAATTTGTATTTTTATCTTGGCTGCAGCTACAATGGATCCCCTTCACTGACCTCCAGTTTCATGTAGGTAATTGTCATTTTGTTGAAAGGCACAGAAGTTTCCAAATTAATGAGTGTGAAAGGACTCCACAAAAGGAATATCAATTCCACACACGCCGGTATGCACAGAAGGAGGGAGAGTGTGATTGATCCTTGTGTGTGTTTGTGTGTGTGTGTGTGTGTGTGTGTGTGTGTGTGTGTGTGTGTGTGTGTGTGTGTGTGTGTGTGTGTCTGTGTGTGTGTGTGACTGGAGCCTGTTCAGAAGATCAACACTAACTAGATTAGCACACATCTGATCTGATACTTAAAAGCAGATCACACCTGCAGGCTGTGAGTGACTGTTATCAAGCAGAGGCCATCATGCAATCTTCTTCTTCTTCTTCTTCTTCTTCTTCTTCTATCAGATACGACACGTGTTGCCACAGGATTTAAAAAATACAGATAGCAGCCAACACAACCACATGAATTCACTGCATACGCACGACCTTTCGCATGTAGTTTGCATCCCACACATTATAAAACTAATTTGTCGCAGCAATAATTAACACAACCACAGAAAAAGCAAAAGCTCTGTCATCATGGTTCATAATAATAGCAACAGTCGGTCTTAATCAACCTCACAGCAGTCGGTGAGAGAGTGAAGGGTAACTACAGACTCACTCCTCACCCAGCGTAGGCCCACTAAGATGTCGGGAGGCAGTCTAGTATTTAATTTCTAATATTATGTCAAAACATGGCTCAGCGTTTCTCCACTCATGTCTGCGTGTCATTTGTACCATACTGAAATGGCACGTCATGTTCACATTGCATGTTTATAGCCTATAATGGCAGGCGGAAACGATGAGGAAACGATGCGTGAATAAATGTTTCTGCAAAAACTTTTCTGCAAAAAACACTTTGGTTGTTTGTTACAACTCTGTGCTTATGCTCTGTTTGGGATGAGGCCACTTGGTTAGGTTTTTGGAAAACATCTTGGTTTGAAACACCAGTCTTGGTTTCCACGATCACAGATGGAGAGTGTCTGACTTCCCTTGAAAAAAAACCCCCCAAAAAACAGATGGAAATGTCTCTCTCCTTGATAAAAAAACAAACAAACAAAAAAAACCAAAACAGTTTTGTCACCACCTGAAACAGCTGGATACGTCTCCCAGTGTCCTTAAAAATATCCAGCGGTGTGACTCAAACTCTGGTCGCCCATTTGGTCGCCCGTTTTGTATGCTTGTAATAATGACACCATGTCCTGTAGCAACAGCTGGCTAATTACACATGCCATGTCAACTTTCTCTGTGGTTTGCAGAGGCTGATATCATATCCTGGCGCCTGGGCTGAAGCGATGGTGGTGGAGGTGGCTTCCAAGCCAGTGACCACAGTTCGAAACTGTGTTTCAACATTTGTCCGTTTGACACCACTGGAAATTATACGGCCTCGTTTGTGGCGACTAAAACTATTTTTAGCCAAAGCATGATCTGTTCTTAACCTTTACAAAGTGGTTTCAACAGGCCATAAGCACAGCATTGTCCAAATTAAACAAATACGGTGCTAGCTTTTATTCTGGTGATTGGATTGTTCTACTCATCGAGGTTTAACTCCGACAGTGACAGCATTCCTGCCTCCGCACGCCGCAGCTCAGCGTGTGAGTTGTGTTGAGAGAACTGAAAAATCACACGTCTGTGTGTAACCAGGCAGATACTACAAGCCAAAGGATGTTGAGCGAGGAACTCAATATTTGTGTATTCGTGGCGTTCCACTTACAAAGTTCGTATTTTCTGGATAAACACATTTCAAAGAGAGGGAGGGTGTTGAAATTTGGGCCAGAGTCTCCCGCTGAGCTGCTGGATCTCCCTCTGCCAGCTAATTTTCCCTTTGTACCTTTAAATCCTTTAATACGGTGGGCAGCCAAGACTAATAATACGATTAAAATGTGTACCTGCCACCGCAAGAGACCAACGGACAGACAAAAACACACGTGCTGTACAGTAGAGTATGTTCACAGCAGATAACCAACAACTGCGTGTGCGCATGTTTGTCTGATTGTAATTAATTTATGCCATGTTGTATAAATGACTCCCACGTGTGTGTGTGTGTTCATGCGTGTGTGTAAACTCGTTGTCATTACCTGTTACTCACTGAACTGTGAAATATAAATTTTTGCTCTCTTGATTAAGATCTCGACCTCCCTCCAGTCTTGGTCTGAACTGTGTGTGTCCATCTGAATGTGCGAGCGTGTCCTGTGTTGTCACGTCCAATGTGAGAAAACGTCCACTGGAATACCATCAAGCTAAAGCTGCGTTAGAGTCACACAAGGTACTAATTCCACTAAGAATGGGGTTAGATTGCTTATGTAGTGCATTTCAAATGACTTTTTGCTGCAGTGACAACGTGGCTTGAAAACTGACACCGTGGCGAGCAGTGCTTCACCGTTTGTCATTGTCTATTGCTGTAAATACTTCACATAAGGTCCAAACAAAAAGACTCGCCAAATGCAAAAAACATCTGCAGAATCAGAATAAAGGACGCTGGATTGACCAGGTCAAACTTCAGTCAGGTCAGTTAGCATCTCTGGACGTGCTTAGCTCAGCGTGATAATGTTATCTTGCTTGATTAGTTTGGCGTTGGCTGATTACTCTTTAAAAGATGAGTGTTTTTTCACCCACTTGAAGAAAATATATTACTTTAGTGCGAACCGTCGGCTGGTAAGAACACTGAAATGTTCTTTTTAGTGGACAGTATGCAGCAAATACTGATTATGTAGTCGACAGGACGTTAATACGCAATTTTCAAACACAAGCTAAAACAGATTAGATTAGGATGTATCACACAGGCAGAGTTCAAACAGAGGAGGGAGAAAAGATTTGCAGAATTCTTTTGTTTGTTTCCTCTTCTCGTACCTTTCTACAGACTTCTGTGAAGAAATCTGTTCTGTCGCTGCTTCTTCTTTCACTTGAACGCCGTCCGTCTCTTTTTTCCCTGCCAGCTCTTACTTTCTGTAAAGCATCACCAAGGCAGAAAAAAACAATTAGTTTTCATATTTATTTAATTATGTGCACGTTGTGTGGACAAATGCAGACTGGAAATGTGTGTGTGTGTGTGTGTGTGTAGATTTACTATGTAGGAGTGTTTTCACAGGCTTTTTGTTCTAATTGCGTGTCCGTCTACAATCGGCATTCAGGCTTCCTGTACACACGTGTGCATTTGTGTGTGGCATTCACTGTGTGTGTGTGCGTGTGTGTGCATGTGTGTGTGTGTGCTTTGGCTGGTAGAGGCCCCCTCTCTAGTACCCCCCAGCTCCGTCTCTCCTGCCAATAGCTAATTGATTTGGCTCCATCCTGCCCGCTCTACTTACTCAAGTAGTTAATTAACTCAACTTTTAATTCGTTTGCACACAGCGCCTGGGTAAAAACATAAAGCTGACACCAGCCACGCACGACCACTCACCCTGTTTTTGTCCAACAGAGCACACAAAGCTGGGAGTCCCCGCAGCTCGTAAACGGGCCTGGAGAGGTCGGGAAGTTGCTCGACTGAGTTTACTGCACACGCCGCAGCCCGGCCAGCTTCCACTGGCTCCGCTCCATCACTCAGTCCAGCTCCTCGTCTGGTTCCTTTTCTTAGTTAACGCTCGGTTACTCTCCCTTTTTCTCCCCCAGTATTGCTCAATTTTTTGGCTTCTCTGTTACGTGTACATTGATTATGATTTTAACTGGCACATAACACTAAATTAGCATACGCAATTTGCATGAGGTTGATGAGGAACTTTAATTACTCAGCGATTAGTTCACCAGGTGCTGAGATTTCTGGCTTTCAAAAGTCACTTTCAAGCCTCTACTCACTGTACTCGCACTTTCAGCAGCCAAACAATGACGAATTAAAGCAAATGAGAAAGCAATTGATTGTTCAGTTTACAACAATTATATCTTGCCTTCACACATTTCAGAGTTTTTTTGGAATGAGGACTGTGACTATTTTTCTTTTTTATACCTTATAGACCAAGAAGATAGAAGCAGTGTCCCTGCTCAACCCGAACGCTTCAATTTTGTCCTCTGCGTGGTGATAGTCACAGGTAAGTGTTGTCTTGTTTTGATTGTATTTACAGCTGCCTACGAGTCTGGTGAAGTCAGCTGGACATTAGCTAACAAGTTAGCTCTGCTTCGGTCTGCTATGCAGTGGAGTTTGAAGCGAGTTTAATGTTAATAATATTACGAGGTTGTCACAGTAAAAAGTCTGGAAACATGTGCAGACTGGAGACAGAGACGATGCCAACAGTGTCCAAGAGTTTGGAGACTGAGTTGGAGACACACAGCTCTCTAGCTAGCTGTTAGCCATTAGCCACATGGTAGTAACTTAACATAAATGAACAAACTAACATTATTCAGACACACTGACCATTCTGAAATGTCCTGCTGCAGCCACAGAGTCTGTACTTCTTCAGGGGCCTCTCCTTCTGGGTCCCATTCTGGGTCAAACTGGTTCGGTTGAACAAAAGCATCTCCCTGAGCCATAGCATACAAGAAGTAGGTGTTGACAGACTGAGCTCATTAGCATTTAAAGGTGCAGGCACAGAAACAGCCTTCTCTCAGTAGTCCTCCATGTTCTGTCACATTCTGAGGTCGATACTTCTCCACGGGCAGGACGGCAGGGAGTGGAAGAAACATCTGCTAATGTGAGTTGTTCAAAAACTTTCTTTTTAGTAACTCTGTGTACACAAACAATGTTCTCAATGCTGGTGTTCATGTATAGAGACCCTGGTGATGCTACCAGCAAAGTTTCATGTTGTGTCGAGTCTTCTTACTGTTTTAAAATAGCGATTTTGATGTTATGGCTAATTTGCCCGTAGCACTCCCATTGAAAATGAAAATACGGTAAATCTTAAAAGTGCCTCTTTTGTCACAATTATGCTTTTACACGAAGATTTGACTCATACAGTCACAAAAAAAGCCTAGGTTGCATTTTAGCTTTTCTATCTTGATGGTCTGAACTGTGTACAGGTCCTTTTCATGGAGGTCACTACAACATGTCATAACAAGAGAAGCGCAGGTGGAGCTAACAGCATTAATGATGGCTTTGGTCCACTTAAGTGTCCCATTATGCCTGTGAGCCAGGATGCATTATACTGCTGCCCCCCTAAACTGAGTGCAACCATTATTAAGCTGTAGATGCACCTGGGCTGTTTGTGCTGTGATGATGTTTGTGCCTCATATACATTTTTTCAGCGTCTCTTCTGGAGGAGCCACTCGTCGCACTGAGAGCAAAGCAGTTGGACCCCCATGCAGGAGATGGCAGGCAGGAGGTTCAGCAAATGTGGTTGTTTTCAGAATCAACAGCAGGAACAGGCAAACACAAAAGACAACGCAAGAAAGACTCAACTAATGACCGCACAAACTCAACTAATGAGGGGACGAGGTGCAGCTGAAGGGAGGATGGAGAAGCACAGGTGAGGGTGGCGATGCGAAGAAACAAAAGAGCATGCTGGGAAGAAAACTGGGAACTGGGCCGGGTTAACGAAGCTGGTGCAGAGGGAAAGTATGGAGGGAAGCGCAGGCTGGGGAGGAGCACAGGAACACAAGAAGACAGGAGGGAAACAAAGCAGAGAGACAAGACTGAAAATAACCTGCAGCCACATGAAACACAAATACAATGAGAGAAAAATAACAGTACTGTGAGACCTAGGAGTATAAAAAGTGAGAAAAGTCTGAGTCGTGGGCCGGTCATCCTCTTGACTCCATCACCCAACACGAGATAAGGTCAAGGTACAGATGTGACAGTTACAGGAGAGTCTGACAGAGCACACTGAAGACATTCTCACCTGAACGATGTAGGTTGAACAGAAAACGGTGGGGATGAATGTTATGAAACGTTACAGCACCGGTGTCTATTTGACTGATCTGAATGAATGTCGTGTCACCACAGGGGGGAGCCAGATGCAGAGACATGGTTATTGTGGTTATTGAAGGCGAGTCCTTCAGAGACATTGTTAACCACATGAGCCGTTGTTAAATGTGACGGTCTAGCCTTTGGAGCGTTTCCTGTTTCCGTCACCAGATGTTTTACCCTTACGTCATGATTTCTAAATGTACACCACACGATGTCGCCGTTTTCTCTCTTTCCTTTTTCTTTTTCGGGTGCGCAAAGAATCTTGGGATATGTGAGGCCACAAAGGATAGCAGCGGTGCATCCTTCAAAAACAGGGAGATGAAGGCCACATTTGGAGGAGCCTTTAAATTGGAACAGCCTTCGAGCAGCGTTGTGACGTAATTGGCCTTCAAATGCGAACTCCGAAGGATGCAGACGCTGGATTGAGACACATCAACAGACAGCAGGTGAGGAAAGGAGTGTCAGAGAGGAATGATGATGGGGGAGCAAGGTCCGGAGGGAACAGATATGTGCTGTGGGCTGATGGACTGATGAGAGGCTGGTGTGCAGAGCGGGAGGAGCGATGAGCCGACAGTTGACAGGTGCGTTCAGAAATCAGAGTCAGGAGCCTGGAGGGAGGACCGAGCCCACGCCATCACAAAGGGGGCACTAGGGATACAGGAAAAGAGAAAATGCAGGAAAACACTAGGTAACTTCTGTGGATACATGCATGGCTGTAACACTGAAGATTAACTTCAAAAACAGAAAAGCAGTGAAAAGAAAAAGTCTGCAAATAAGCCCAAATATTCACGCAAAATAAGGAGAAATATTCAGTCGTAGGTGGGACTGGATTTTGGATTAGAGCCAGGACAAGACCCTGTGTGGCTCAGAAGAAGTGATGATGCAAAACACAGATACAACAGCGCTCGACGCTGCCATGCAGCGTTATGTTTTTCACACCGAATACACAGAAGCAGCTTTCAAGTGCCGTTTATAGAGAACGCGATTAGTCTCGAGGACAGAGGTGTGAAATGTCCTGTTGGGTGCGAGCTTGCAACAAACATCACCAACAATCACGAGCCGCTCTGTCCTTTACCCAAATCCGATACAACTCTTATCCCCCTCCCAACGCCTCTGAAGAATGATGAGTGAATATGCGAGGGATGAATGTCCATTTCACAGTTTGACTTTTGAACTTTCCAAATCGAGCCCTCGGTGGCGTTATCAGCGCAGAAACACATCAAACCTTTCCTGCCTTTCCACGGCACCTGTACCATCTTATCTCGTTCTCCCTCCTCCTGCTCGCTGTCCGTCTCAGCACGTCTCCGTCTCCTCGTCCTTGTGTCTGCCTGTGTCTCTTTTCTTATCCTTTCGGGTCCGTCTGTTTGTTTGTCTCTCATTGTCCTTGCGAGGCTACAAGACGATTCAATAACCTCTTTTTTTGGCGTGACTGTTTATCAGTCATGAAAAACACTCTCAAAGACATTTTTTCTTTGTCTCTGTTGGTTTGAAGATAGCGAAGGCTATTCTGCTGCCACTCTGGGGGGTCAACCACTTTCAGGAAGACACTGTCGGGCGCTTTCTCAGGACTGGCGTAGGGTCTGTGTCTCAGCACAATGAAAACACAACCGATGGTTCAGCGTTCTGTCTGTGTGCCTTTGTGTAGTTCAGGTTCAACAGTTGGACACTTTAACTGTATTTATCATTTTGAGCATAAAGGACGACTTTTACAAGAAGAAGTATTGAATAGCTATGTTTCTGAAGCATGCCTGGCTAACGGAGCCATTCAGTATACTCGGCAACAGTAACAACTTCCTTGTAAGCCACATGAAAAGCAAAGCATTTAACGGAGAAGTGCGAACAGCTGCTGATCATTGTGTGCTGGAAAGCAAAGCGTAAGTTCAACACACAACTGAAATGTAATCAGCGTGGTGTGTAGGAGGGGCGGAATACTGTGTGCACCTTGTTTTTCTATGCACTCCGTTCTGTCATTTCCTGTTTTCATGATTTGGAGTACTGGGATGAGACTAGTGCCACCTGCTGTTAAGGAGGCTTATTGCATCTTGCACAAGCGTAGAACGTACACACTACTGTGGAGTTGGCAGCACGTAGAAGCGGTGTGTTCACCGTAACTTTTCTGCCGAATGGTTCAGATGAGAGGCAATGGAGTGGTCGGATAAAGGCAGCTGGCCGTTGGTTTGAGTCTGGGCAGTGTGTGGGGGCCTTAAAATAATGTCAAAGAGAAGAGGAAGTCGTGACACAAAGCATACCAGGCTAATAAACACAGATTCAAGACTGTCGTTGACCCACATTTATATATTGTTTGCTTGGAAGTGAGAGGAGCTGTCAGGAGCTGCAGGTTAATGAAGCTCTTAGGCAGAAGCAGAGGAGGTGATAGATGTTCCCACCACCACCGGAGCCTGCTGGAGTTTGCCAAAGCAGACGAGCTATTAATACTCTGCGGGTGATTATGAGATGAAGACAGATGTATAGACTATTAGTCAGCGGTCGGTAACCTTCAGAGCAGATTAAAAAAAAAATTGTGCTTGTTGAAAAAGAAACCAGAAAGTGAAGCTGCTGTTACGGAAACGTTCAGCTCTTTCAGGGAGTTTTGTGAGCTCAACTTTTATAAACACGATTTAATTTCAGGGGATGATTAGTGGTGGAAATTAGTCTTTTTTACTTGAATTAACACAAATAAAGGGATTTAATTTTAATTTAACAAGTCTAAATGACACTGTACTGATGGTAAAAACTGTGCAATTCCTTATCTTTTTATGATCTACCTTGAAACATTAATGAAATCACTGATGCAGGGAGACAAACCAACAGCGACCGCAGCGTGTGAAGCTCGATTCTCACCACGTTAAATGATGTTTTATTGCAGGTCACACTCACATTTCTGAGTGTAAAATGAGACCAGAATCAATTAATTTCATTAGAATCTTGATCCTCATTTACAGCCGGTGTTTAACTTTTAAAAAAAAAATAATGAAACGGTTTTCACTTGAGTGATTCTTCTGATCTTTTAGCGCACTGATGAAGGGAAAGAGCGGCAAACTCCGACATGAAAAAACACATTTCAATTTGTCTTTATCGCTCCCTATTCTGTCTTAACTTTCCAATTCCTTTGCCAATTCCACTTTCTCTCCATCCCTCCCTTATCGCTTTCCTGTCCTCAGCCCCCCCCCCCTTCTCCCTCTCCTCACTCTATCCTCCATTTTTTTTCAGTGGCTCTTTTCTCCCCTCCTCCCTCGGTCTCTCTCCAAAGGCCTCTGGTTTCTCCAGTTGATGTATTTTACCTCCAGGTGTCAGTCTGGTTCATAGATTAAACTGACTTACAGTTTGCCTTTTTCTCTCTCTGTCTTCCCCCACAACACACACACACACACACACACACACAAACTTACTTCACCTCACCAACCCCAGCCTCCTCCGTGTTTCCAACTTCGGCCGACCTATGCTTCACCTCACTTCAAAGGCGAGACGAGCTGCAATTACCTCCCAAAGTATCTCGTCTCATCCAGACTTAGAGCCTGGCTGAGCGGGATCCCTAGTGTGTGTGTCTGTGTGTGTCTGCGATAGCACAGACAGTGTGGGTGTGGATGAGTGTTGTGTTCCTGTACTTCTATCCTCATGAGGACCACCTGATCTCGCAAGAACAGAAACCGGAGGGGAAATCCTCCAGGTTAAGGACATTTCAGCTGCAAAGCTGAAACCGTTCACCTTCCACACAGTGTTCTGCTCCCCACTGGTCAGAGCTTATTGAAAATAATGTCCAAATAAAGTTGAGAGTTACCTGGGAGCGTAGATAGATAACATACATGGTTGCGGTATAGGCCGTAAACTTTGCCACCTCTGTGAAAGTGAACGGGACACGAGCCAAACTAAGAATTCTGCAAAATACACATCAGATACATTTTTGCAGACAGTGATTTCTATCATTTCATCATGCTGACGTGTATTTGTTTTTAATGGATGTGTCCACTCTCAAAATCTCAGATGTGCCTAAAGGAGTTAGTAGAGCAGTTTTTAGAAAGGAGGTACACATTTAGGATTTAATTGTGATTCACTATCAGCATTTTTGCACCTTATTTTGCTGTCAGCTGTTATTACAGATACCATGAGTCTATTATTTGGACCTGCACCCGGCTGTGCCTCTCAGCCACGCTTCCAAAATGTTTCAAGACCTGCGAACCAGGCTAATTATGACTTTTTCTCTTATGATTGTTGTTCCGTGGAGGTTTTATACCCATAAATACCTTCATCAAGTTGAGAAAATTCATTTCAAATTTTCCGATGTCACTATGGAGTCAAGTTTGTTGGCCAAGCTGGAGCTTGCAGGTTGGGCCGGGGGGGAGAAACATTGCTGCCTGTATTAAGTGGGCTGCAAAAACCAGGAAGTAAACCCAGAAGTTGGAAAACAGCACTGATGATCCACACTCCGCTCCACCTGCCTCTCAGCCGCTGCACCTCCTCACAACGCCGCCTCACCAGTGGACGGTGGCACTGGTTCATCGGTGAGTTACCCAGGTCTGCTCACACTTATTCCTGTTTGTCTTGTCAAATAAATCGCCATTGAAACTGTTCCAAATCTGGTGTCTGCTTCTGGGTCCTCAAACCTACCACCACACATCGTCACAGTCGATCACCTGACTGCGGTTGACATGATGCTGAAAGAGTCTCCAGGTTCTGCAGTGTGTGACTGTGGAGTTTATTAATATCCAGCGCTGAGTTCCCCTTTCGCCTCGATCGTCTTGTTCAGTTTTTAATTAAGCATTATTGGACCACCTATCTAAATAATTAATGAGGTTACATAAATCAGGTCACAAGGGGAAGTTGACATAGAAGAAATTACTGCAGCTGTTTGTCTCCTCTTCAAGGTCTGAATTAATGTGGTCTGTTAAAACACTCCTGCTGTAGACTGTCGTATGAATCTGGGCTTTGTGGAAGCTTCTCAGCTGAAACTGATGGCATTTAAACCTCTGAAATAAAAGTTACCTTCTTATTTTGGAAGGCAGCATAGGGGAGCAGCAAAAAAGCATGCTGAAATACTGAGGCTTTAAAGTATTAAAGGTTTGGAGATGAATTTGCTAGAACTCTGTCATAAAAAGAATGGCTAATAGTCACTGTCATAAACTGATACACCACCCCAATATGTAACTTGAATATCAAACACTTACGATACCCAAGAGACGTGGAAAAAAAAAGAAACAGAATTTACTTCAGTGTCCTTCAGCATAAATCAACCTCCTCTGCTCATCTGTGAATTCCAAAAGCTCATATTTACCCAAAAAATGTGGCCAGAAAAAAACACCAGATGGAAAACCTGCTGGATCCCGGCCTCTTGGTTATATTTCATTCTGCCACCTTTGTTTTTACGGTTTGTTGTTTGTCAGTAAAGTAATTTAGATTCCTGTTAGGTGCTGACTTCTAGTGGCTAGAGCAAGTATTTCGGGAGCAAAAGAGCAAAGGAGGAATTCAGGCCTAGTAATTTAAAGACAGAGAAAGCCCACATAGGATTAGAGGACAAGGGATGGATTGTGGGGTCAAACAAGTTCATTGTCAAGTTACATTGAGTTTGTTACATAACTGAAGTTAAGTCAAATCGAAACCAAGTAGTTTTTCTTGCTTAAACTGTTTTTCAAACCTCCAAAATTTCCTTTCAGGTTGCTTAAAGGCTGGCAGAGACTCTTCGTCAAGGCGTGGATGGGGGTCGAACCCATGATCTTTGGTTTACGAGACCAACGCCTTACCACTTGGCCACCACGCCTGTTTCATGAAGGCACCAGCTGAGTCTTTACAACGAACGTCAGGTACCCTTGTTGTGGGAACCGTTACGTACATTGTATTAAGGATTCACTGGGAATCAACCTGTTCAGTCACTAAATTACGATGATGAGTTGGTTATTAGCCAGTTCATGAATCGGCACATCTCATATATCCCCACTTCTTAGACAAGAGCTGAGATTTGAGTTAAAATAATTTTTTACTTATTCTGTAGCAAGGGAAGACAACAGAGTGGCCAATATTATTTTCCAGAAATGCTGAAATGAGAGTTACATCCTCATTTGTCAGGGCATGGATGGGGGTTGAACCCTCTATCTTTGCTTTTCTAGACAAACATCTTACCACTATCCTTTGTGGCCTTACATATCCCAAGATTCTTTGCATGCCCGAAAGAAAGACAGAAAATGACGACAGCGTGTGGTGTAGATCGTCACTTTTGCGGGCCTGAAAGCGCGACGTGAGGGTAATTACCTTTCACTAAACCACACTGCCAGACAACAACGTTCCTGGTACCCATTAGTTCGATGACGTGTTGGTTCTTTTCCCAGTTAATGAATCTGCATGTCTGACACCTCGCCATTACTGCGGACATAAGAAGAGCTCCGGCGGCCTCTCCCATCAGCGCTCTCTTTGCGGTTTGTGATTTCTGACGCCTCCCAGAAATGACCTTGCACAAATCCCACCGTGCTCGAACGAGGCCGAGCGTTTCACCTGTACATTTGCCCTGCAGACAGCGATAACAAGCGCCTAAGGATTTTTCCAGTGCAGTAAAAGAAATGTGTTGCATTAAAGACAAATGGTGAGTTAATGACTTCACTTGTTGCCTGCCTAACAAGTCAGAGCTTGTTAATTAAAGGCATACAATACACTCTCAGATGAGCAGAAACAGTTTAATAACTTCTCCCTCTTTGTGTTTTAGAGTTTTATACAATTTCTCTGTGATTCAGCGTGTGAACGGAGCAGCATCATTTCAAGGCATGGTGATGTATAACGATGTGGATGGTGTATGATACGGGCTAACTTGCAGTGATTATATATTACATGGATAATGACGGGGTGGGTGAACGTCGTGGATCAGCGCTGCTCAGTAAGCTGCAGGTGTCTCTGCTCGGGAGGCGGAGTGTGTACGTGATCGTCTTGCTGTGTGTTTGTGCATATGTGATTTGCATGAGCAGGTGCTTTTATATGTTACGCCTGCATCTATTTTGTAATATTCTGTACATTACCGTGTGTGTGTATGTGTGTGTGTGTGTGTGTTGTGCGTTCAGATGATCCTGACATCCTTGTCTCTCGGTTAATGAGGTGTGAAGATGAATGTTGCTGCTGTCGAGATACTGCCAGGAAAATGACGATCATCATGATCATGATAGGAATTACTCTCTTTGTGTGTGGTAGTGTGTTAGATGATGTGTGTGTGTGTGTGTGTGTGTGTGTATGTTTTGTGTATTCAAGAGGTGATGTTCGGCCTGAGTAAAGCTCCATAGTTACTCATAAAGCATGTCTGATGAAGATTGCCCCGCTTATAATACCATCACAACCGAACACACTCAATCATTTAATAAACTCAAAATATTCTGATTGGATCCCGGGTGTCCTTGTGCTTCAGTAATGCAGAGGAAATTGAGTTATTTCATGAATTGATGAGAGAAAAAAGCCCTGTGTAATTAATGGGTCCCGGGGAACAAATATGAATCTGGTTGCAGTCCTTATTTGATGCGCTATTTAATTAAAAACATGGAGCATCGTTCATCAAATACCAGAGAATTACATTTGTGTAAAGTATGTGTACCAGCGACAATATCAAAGGGAGAGCAGGCAGAGCACTCAGCCCCAAATTGAAAATTTAACTCATTACTCAGTGGGCTTTGAGTCTTCTGTGATGTCTAAGGTTCATTTCAGTTTGATTCAAGCTTTTTTTTTTGTCCTGTAAAGAGCTTCATCGTGTACAACTTAAGGTCGGACTAAGAGTACAAAGTACACAGAATTATGGATAATCAGTACAAAGTGACTGATGTAATTACAGTGGGGATGATTCAGCAACTGGCAATTTAGAGTTTCCAAAGAAACTGAACTGACCTGCAAGGAGTTCAGCGGGGCAGTACAGCCTGACATTGGATTCAGAGTACCCCCCCCCCCCCTCCAGGAACGGAGGGTCCTGAGATGTGATTAGTTATTAGTCGTCTGAATCTGTGGCGCAAACACAGTAGCTGGAGTAGACCAGAGCTCAATGGAGTCTTTAGTCCTGTTTGAGATGAGTTTCCTCCTTCCTCAAAAGCAGAGTTGTCCAGCCTCAACAATGGTGGAGGAAGCATTCATGCTTTTTTTTTTTTGCTGTTGCTGATGATGGGCAAGAAAAGAAAACTCACTGCTGTTGTTTAGAGAAACCGTCCATTCCTATCAATTTACCTTTTTCTTGACTGGTTACTTCACTTTTACAGTTTGCTTCAACTGTGACAGAAACGTTTGAAACTATTTGTTTGTTTCTCGACTTCTTTTTCTCTACTAACAGTTACTGTTTGTTAGGATTGTTGAAGCCATATTTTTTGAAACCACTCAGGAAATCTGACCCCCGTCCTTCACCAGGGAAAAAAAAAATCCACAGTCCTGCATCATCAAACAGCTTAAACTAATGGTTGAACAGGAAGCTAAGAGACACAGGAAACATCTTGTTTCCTACGTGACACTACAAAACACTCACATACGTCCAATAAAAAGTAATTCATATGTGTCAATTGCTTCAGATTGTTAGAAAGAGCCCTTTAAAACTGGCAACAGACACGTTTTCTTCTTCAAAATATCATCATTATATCACATTGTGGTTTTGCGAAAAAGGTGCACGTAGGTGAAAGGTGCAAAAGTGACCAAACTCTGTTCAAGTCGGCACACTCAGTATATACATTCACTTGTTATTGTACGGGTGCCCATGTATAAAGCTGGTAGTATCCGTCTGCCGTCCACCGATCAATTACCCCGAAACGCTGTAAGTGAACACACACGAGGGCGCATGTGAAACCTAAGGATGATTGCTCACACGGGCTCCTCTCGTAGCTCAGCTCGGCCTCATTAACCTCCAAACGGGCAGACGCATCAGGTTCGTGTGGAGCCAGTGGACAAATATGACTCATCAAACTCACGTGTGTCCCACGCCGGCATGCTGGCCGGCTGCCTAAATCCCTCTCGCCTCGTTCACCCACTCCTCCCCGACTTCTTTTTGTCCTCGCAGTTATTTCCACTCCTCTTCCTCCCTCTTCATCCTCTTCATTCCCACTCTTCTCTCTTTTTTTTTTCTCCTCCTATCGTCTCCTCTCTGCCTGAGACTTCTTGTAAAGAAACTCTTTTTTTTTTTTTTTTTTCCTTGAGGTCCTTGAAGCTTCAGTACATCAGATAAAAGAAAATGGTCCCACGACATCCAACAAAGCTGAAAAGCAAAGCAGAGGTGTTTGTGTATGTGTGTTAGTCGGTCTGGATATAAAGCTGCCCAAAGTGAGGATAAAGCTGATCTGTTGTCTAGACTAGTCCTTATATCTACAGTCACAAGCAATCACACACACACACAAACAGACGCACACAAATGCACACACTATCTAAGGATCAGTTGCACAAGGCTGTTATGCATAATGTATAAAGCGGTGGTGACCAAAGAACAGTTTATGCCTGAATAAATATTTGATCTGCCGTCCATGTCTCGGTAAAAAAAGTTTCAGCAGTGCTTTATCAGCTCTGCGGAACAGAACAGCCACTCCCAAGTTCTACATGCTGATACTTGAACTGATGCATTTTTTTTTTTAAGGAAACTGAACTACTATCAACACACTGATATATATTAAACCAACCATATGGGCAAATGCAAGGGGCACCACAAAGCCCTGCTAAATTACTCAATTAAAAACACTTTCCTGTTCCCATCCTGCTTTGTAATTAATAGTTTCAAGCTTTTGCATTTTCCTAAATCAAAGCGAACAGCAGGCATCTTGTTCCCGAGCCTGCTGACACCTCCACCCTGCCACCTCCCAGCGATGCAGCAGCAGGTGCTCCTGTCCTCCTCACCTCAGACGAGCCCAGCGATGCAGCATCAGCCTCTGCTGTCCCATCCACGTCAGCACTGCCGGGCTCAAATTCATTAAAAACCTCCCGGAGATCTTCTACGGGGCACGAACAGCTGCTAAAATCTCGCCTTGGGCACCCAATTGGTCCGTCGTTGGAATCATTGCATCCTGACGACATGATTATTTAGATTAGATTAGATTATTTGACATTTTTAGCAAATTCCATCTCCACATGTTGGCAGCAGCAGGTAATATTACATCTTCTCGCTGACTGACAAAACAATCTCACCTTGCAGAAGGTCCATTTAGGAAGTGTTCTGAGACTCTCAGTTGAAGCTGTCTTCCTCAGCTAATTAAGTTTTTTTATAGAGGAAGTGTTTGTAACATTTTCTTTTTCTTCAGAGCACTTCTAGGTCTTCTCAGTTTACCTTGCTCTCAGGTGAAGGTTGTTGAAGGTTGTTTTCAATTGAACATGTTTTTCTTTTTCCAGAGAGATTTGAGTGCTTCTCAACCATTTTCAGAACATTGCTCATTATTTTTTCCTTGATAAATTCAATCTCATTTCGTGTTTTTGAAATGTGCGTTTGTGAGCTGGATGATACCAAATAAGATAATACAGTATGTGGTACAAACACTCCTGTATAACTTTTATTTTGTGTGTTGCAGAACTAATTGTTGCACGTCAGATCCTGGATATGAAGCTGGCACACAGCAGTGAGAGGCTCTCCACTGTTTGACTGTCAACATACATTCAGTGGTGTCATAACGCCATCTAGTGGTAAATCATCTGACACTTTATTGCAACAAAACCCTGTTATAGTGTATTTTGCCAAATTCAGACACAGAAGTGGGACATGCTGTCACCCCCAAATGTATCGATACTGCTTTGGATAAAGACATTAACACAATATATGCAGTTATTTTAAGGCCCACTGACCTTTTTCTTTGCAATTTTGCACATTAAGTAATTGATATTTCATCTGATTGAGACACACATAAGATTTAAAATGCATTCTCAGGTTTCTGTCTGCTGTCTGCATGTTGTTCTGGAGCTGTTTACATCTACAGTGAATATGAACACACTACACTCCATGTGGGGTTGCCAGATTTCACCCTCAAACTTTACCAGCTTATTTTTAATCATACAAAATACTTTAAAGGCACACAGAGACACACACACAAGAATACAGTCGACATGCAAGTTATGGAGGTATGAACCAGACTAATCAGCTCTTTGTTGCCCGACATTCAGACACATTTCAGTGAAAGCATCGACATAAATTAAAGATATTCTGCCTCTTTTCTCTGGATGCCTCTGGATCACTGACAGTTTCCCGTCTTTCATCATCTCTTCAGTTCCAGATGTCATTAAAATCAGAATGATCATTATTCTGATCATCACACCAGTTCAGTGACTGGGTGATGGTGCCATCTGGTGGACAGTTGTGAATACTGACAAATGCTGAGCTCACAATGATAGTGTGTGTTTCAGACAACTGTACAGTGAAGACAAGAAGGATATGGCACTCAAACTGCAAACATAGTCAGATAGGAATGCATCTGTCATTGTTAATAACGCCAGGTGTCAGTTGTGTTGTGTATGTTGTGAATGTTAACATCTTTGAAACTCCTCCACTGAAGACAGTGCTTCATGTTTTGAGACAGTGGATGGAGATTGAACCAATGCCTCACCACCGTCGCCACCGTGTCTAATCATTCTGTGAGACGCCAAAGTTCATACGTGTAGTTGATTAAATTTTATACAGAGAGCTGTGAACTGTGGTTTTATGGGAGAAACCTGTACAACTGTAACATCACTCCCATCTCATTTTCACGGGAACCACCCACATGGCCCGGGTACTGAGCTCCAGAAGGGAGACTGGTGTGAGTCTAAAAGGGATTACAAAAGCAAATGGCTGACAACTATAGTGATTGTTCTTTTAGAACTTTTATAGTAGGACTTCTTAATGTGGTCCCATATCAAATATCCAAAAAAAAAGGTTTCATTTGTGCAACTTTATATGACGTTATGTAAGTAGTGAAAAAGAATAACTATATACGAGAGGAAACAATGTACTTGTATGCCTTCTGTCTTTGTGACCTTAAGTCACTTTAAGTATTTAATGCTGACCACCTGAAGGCATGAATAGGGACTGAACCCATAATTCTTGACTTAGAAGAGCACCACATTACCACTTGGCCACCACACCTGCTTGAAAATGCCACCAACTGATTGTCCAGTGTGGTGATGAAGCTCACACACGTTAGCTCTTGGAAGCTGTGGTTTAATGGGAGAACTGGTTCTGGCAGATTTGCATATCATACAAGAATGGATTACTGACCTTCACACAATGAAAACGATATTAACTGTAATCTAAAGTAACTGAATATTTAAGAAATGTGTCTCAGGTTTACACAACTGGATGTGAGGTGCTGCTTTCTGTTATCTTTAATGTTCTTAACATAAAAGATGTATTCACAGTGAACGTCCAGTCTGTTCAGTGTATCCTCACGTGAAGTAGCTTAGCTGATCATTGTAGCAGGCAGGCGTGGTGGCCAAGTGGTACGGCGTTGGTCTCGTAAACCAAAGATCATGGGTTCGACCCCCATCCATGCCTCAAGTAAGAGCAGCTCCTGGCTGCTTCTCTAAGATGGGATAAATGGCTGTGGTTGGTTTGTAATTGGATGCTTCTACTGTGAACTTCAGCAAGGAAAATGCAGTGGAGCAGCAACTTTCATTTTGAGAAATGCTCAAATTTCAGCTGAAACAGTAAAAACATGTCATCTTCCTTTATTCTTCATACTTACACCTGAAGAAGGTGACGGGGGGGGGGCACCCTGAGGACATCAACATGCACATCTTGGCCTGAGAAGAGCGACGGTTTGAAAAGAGGTGTGAAAGAAGCCGTCTACGTCACACTGGAATGACAATCGTTAAACAGAGGATGTGGTCTACATACAAAGCAGTCCTGGAGCTTCCCTCCACAGACAGCTTAACACCCACATTCACAGTTGGACCCCAAAAGCTCAGATGATGACCAGGTGTGTCAACAGCTTAACGACCCTGAAACTCAACTCACGTCAACTCAACGACTCTCTAAAGGTTAACGCCCCCCACAGGTTCCAAAGCCTTGAATAAGAGGTAAAGCTTCTTCAAATAACTAAAGTAAATCCAGTGTATCCTCCATGTGGCTCTAAGATATTCAAGTCTATTTTTTAAAGATGATGTCCCATCTCATTTACATGGGAACCTCCTATATCGCTCCAAGCTGAGCACCATGAGTGAAACTGGTGTGAATCTAAAAGGGATCACTGCTGCAACAGTTCCTTCTCTAGGAATCTTTGCTCTTTTAGAAATTTTTCCAGCTGGACTCCTTACAAGGAGTCCCCCAACACATGTTGAAAGAAATATCTCATAATTGACACAAGGAGATTCAAACTAAAACATTTTCTTGCTTTGTGTCACACTTTTTGGGGAAAGATTATTGATGATTTTTAAGTTGACACGATGATCAGATCAATCAGCTTCGCGTGGGCCACAGAGAACAGCTAGACGAAGGTGAACAAATAGAAATGTTACTCTTTTAGTACGTTCCAAGAGGAATTTTTTATTTCCTATATAGTTCCAGTCCAGTGAGCTTGTGTATGTATGTGGTTTTGGATGTTTCAGATCTGCTTCCCCGGTTGAGAAAATGTTATTGCTTCTTAAATATATAAGTCACTTGCTATTAAAACCTTTGAAGTATATGACAAAGGACTGGTCACAGTGCTGTAAATATTGGTCATGAAAAGATGACAAAGAACGGCCCTCGTTAGAGCCAATCAGGTTTGTCCATTCTGGGCTACTAGAAGCTTTGCAACGCAGCATGGCTGACTCTGACGTGGAAGAGGACCTGATCTCTCTGCAGATATGAAGTCTCATTGCAAGGTAGCACAAAACTAAATTCTACACACTGGAGCTTTTAAAGCACTTGTTGACAAGCAGGATAAATGCTAAATTGCAAATGAGCTGCACATTAGCAGTAAGTCAGTCTTATGTTGGGACTCGCAGTAAATCGCAGTAAACTCCAGACATTTGTTTTTTTTTTTTACTTTCTTTATTGTCTGATCACAAAGTCAAACAAGCAGTTGTGCAATCAATGTGACAAAATCTAATATAAAATGTTCCAAAGTAGAATTTGTACAGATCGTTAATGTTGGACTCATTAATTTTTTTGGCTCAATAAACGAAACAAAAAGAGGGATTTTAATAAAAAATGTATTTACACCTCGGCAATACATATCTCTCTGGCTGCGTAATGGTTAAACGTGTGGAAATTGTTTTTCCTGATGGTAAAAATAAGAAAAATTATGAGCGTATTGGTATGCTAGTTTTAGAAAGATGACAGATGAAGAAAAAAATGATCACATCTTTCAACATAGTTATGATGACAGCCACACAATTAAACATCCAAGGTTACATTTTAAAATCAGGCGATCATAGTCTTGTGCAAACAACCACTTTATCCACGAAGGTACATTCCTCATTCCTGCAAGCTTTCAGGTTTTTCCAAGTGTAAAAATATTTTAATTGAAACTTTTCAATGAAATCCTGATCACTTTCCACAATAAAAAGACTCTTAAATGCCCACAGAGACACACAGAAATGCAACAACCATGTAAAGATAAACTCTTTCAAGACTCGTATAAAATTATTAAACAACTTCAAAATATGATAGTAGTTGATCAACTGATGGGGATAAACACTGACTGCTGTATATCTAATGGACACTGAGGGATAAACATCTTGTGCAGTCCCGAATAAAGCAAATTATATACATATAAAAAAAGAAGTAACAGGCATGTTTACATTTCTACAGAAATACTTTTAAAGACTCACAGCAGCAGTTTGTTTAAAGGTTATCCATTGATATTTTTATCAAGCTTTAGGCTCTAATGACAAATTGGTAATTTCTGACCTTTTTTTTTTGTTGGCAGCTGAAGTATCAGTTCAGGAATTTAAAACATCATTATGCAACTGTTTCACCTTAAAACAACAGCTTCAGAATCATTATAATGGGACACTTAGAACGGTGCCTCAATCATTCCCACATTGCAAAAGCCAACTGGTTGTTCTTGCACAACATAGTTCGGCTCGAGTGAGCAGAATCCGACTGTGATTAAGTGAGTAACACTTCATGGCACTGCGTCACAAACCCCCCAGCTTGCAATAAAACAAAGCTTATTGCTTAGTATTCTCAGTAAGGACTTCCTGGCAGAGATGAAGAGAATGAAGAGGATTTTGAAGGAGTTAGTTAAAGAGATAAAATAAAAAATGTGCAACCGAGCGAGAGGCGAAGAGTCGTCTCTGTGGGGCATCAAGTCGTCTGCTGGACCATAGCAAAATAAAAGGCTGCAAGACAGATGACAAGCAGACTTTCGCACGAGTATTAATATATATAATTTATATAATGTTATGTCAATTTAATGTTACAACTGGACCCGATACAAATCTAAAAGTAAAATATTGTCCCTAGAAATTTTGCTCATAAAGAAACAAATCATAACTCAGAATTTGAACTGAAGCCTGTTTGAACAACATAAGAACCGGGATACGTAAGTGACAGTGTAGCCGATAGATGTTTTTAATATACTCTCAATGGAACCAGATAGTCTGATATGTTCTTACATGATCTGTTATTCAAAAATATAAACTAATATTTCACTATTATACCCTATGAATGTATAAAATCCAGCAACGTCTTATATATTTCACTGTTACTAATGTTATAAATCAAAATGAAATCATTAATTAATTCTCCTTTAGGTATTAGCACTGTTTAATTTTGTTTTTTTATTAAAAAAATCTACTGTACTTATATATATTTGTCTTTTTAAAGATTTCTGAACATAACATTTTGTTTTGTTTTCTTGTTCTGTTTTCTATTATTACTTTCATCGCTGTCCTGTCTGAATGCGACAACGCCATCGAGTTCAGTTTTAAAACCTCGGCCCAACATGTTCGATCAAATGGCAAATTCCTGACTGGACTGAGCCTGTTTCAATCCTCGGCCCTGTCCCCCCGTCAATCAAAAGTAATAGTTCTGCACAAATAAGTACTTTAAGTCTGTGAAGACGGGAGAGAAGTTGTAGATGAGAGCGCTCTTTTCCTCCGCAGGACTGGAGAAATGGTGGTGATTCTTCATAGCTGAAAGATGGACAGAAAGGCAGGAAGGAGAAAAGAGAGAAAGACAAAAAGCAAAGACAAAGAATGGTGTAGTGGTGAAACTTCAGCCATAAAATATATATAATATTAAATATCAGTGTATTAACATTTGCGCCTCTTTCTCATGACACTGCACGTGTCATTCAAATTCAGTCTGTTATGGAAATTAAATCAAATGGACCACATCTGCTATAATTCAGTAACCAGTCACAAGGAAATGGCATAATCAATGTTTTTATTTATTCTAAACTAACATGTTTGAGAATTTCAGAGCTGTTATGCTCGTAAAAAAAAAAGATGGACATTTACACATTATTTGGTTGATTTTACTAGCAGTAGAAAATTGTTTTTGTGCAGAAATCAACCCAACAATGAATTTATCTTGAAACAGGAATCAAGGAAAAAAAAAAATAGTCCCGACAAAGACAGATACAGAGCTACCATGTTACCTTCAGAGACAAAGAAGCTGGCGCAGTAGAAGCCGACTCTTATAGCAGAGGGGGTGTGAACCAGGCCCGGCTTCTCAATCCACTCATATGTGGGTCTCTCTGGATGCCACTGCACTGCGTAAAATGGGTAGCGGTAGCCTGAGGCAAAAAAACAAAACAAAACATAAAATAGGAAATCTCGATCATGAACTGAAATAATCACTCTAGTGGGCTTCATGAGAAAAAACTGCACAGTAGTCAGTGTGGAACGGAACCTTCCATGGTGGAGATGAATTCTATCTTCCCGTCATTGTTGGTGGTCAGCACCTTGTAGAAGCTCTTCAGCTTGGAATTTTGACTGTAGTTCTGTTGGTGTAGACGAAGAGAGTTTAAATTAATGTACGTACTGCTCTTCTGAATTGAGCCACTCAGGACATCTGTCATCTGATGTGCTTGTTCACCACCTTAAGTTTTAGGGAATGAGCTGACATCCTTCAAGGCATGGATGGGGGTTGAACCCATGATCTTTGGTTTACGAGACCAACGCCTTACCACTTGGCCACCACGCCTGCCCGATGATGTTATCAGACTATCTGGTCTTGTGGTCTGCTGTACTTGGGCCTAGGGTGATCACAAAAAGGGATTTCTAATCTCAACTTTCATTAATGGTATAGGGAATGGTGTTGACCCTGCACTGGGATGGGGGTGCTGTAAAAGCTTCTGAAACAAGTCTAATTCATGGACTTGGATGGATTCGACTTTGGGCGCTGCACAACTGAAAAGATCCACTTCCAACCCCATACACCAGACATAACTGCACATCCCTGCGAGGACAGGGCCAAGTCTGATCTGCAACGGGAACTTGTTCCAAAACATCACATGGACTATTGATTGGATTGGAATCTGGGGATTACAGGGGCCATGTAAACACCTTGAGCTCTTTGTCTGGTCCAGTTGTAGCAGAGTGCATTGTCCTGCTGTGGGGCCGCTACCATCAGCATTGGCACCTGCAGAATTTACTTGGTAAACTTGGTCTGCAAGAGGTGGGTTTTGAATATCAGGTAGCATCCAACAAGGAAATAATCACAGAAATGTGATTCTCATGTAATTTGTTTATGAAAAGTATCTTTCAATTTTAAAGGCATGGATGAGAATTGAACCCATGATCATTGGTTTACAAGCCCAAGACCTTGCCACTTGGTCACTATGCTGTTTAACACATTTGTTTGTTTCTGTTTTTGATTTTTCTTGACAACTGGTAAAAGGTTACCATTATATCTGCTGTTTTATTAGTTGTAATCCCCCCCACTCTCAGTACTCGGGCATGTTGACCATGTGGTATGGCATTAGTCTTGTCCCCGTGCCTTTCTTCCGGGACTAGATGTAACAGGACAGGAAGGACATTTCAATTGTGGACTTGTTTCTCACCAGGGCATCTTTTTAATGACTAGTTTGGAGAAAATCTAAAGGTCTTTCTTCTGAAGGTGGACGCTTCTACCCATTCTGACTGGTAACACTCAGAGGCGGGTTGCGGTCGAGTCTCCTCCACAAAAGTGTTTGAGTTGTTGCACTCATTTAGTGGTGCTAAACATATTAGTGGATTCAAAAAGTTAAAAAAAAAAAAGTAATGTAAGGACAGGGTTTGGGATGGTGTTTCCCACACAAATAGTAAAGGCAACAGATTCCAGCCATGACAGGAAGCAATAATAGAAAGAGTGGAAACAAAAAGATACCCGCAGAGACAGGCTCCAACTGTGGAAGTTTGCAGTGATATTTTCCTCGGCCAGAGATTGCAGCAAGTCCTTTGGAAAACTCTGGAACAGACGGCTGGACTTGGCGGCTAGAGGACAGTTACATATATATTTGTGGTGAGGCGGGAGGATCAGATAAGCAGTTCACAACAATTATGTGTGCATGTCTTAAGACAGTGGTGACAATCATATGATGATGAACCAAGCCACCTCACTGTCATGGGATCCACCCATATGTATCACGGGACACCATGAGCAATGGTGGGAAAGGATCATATCGCAATCACAGCTTGACAAGGCTTAGTGGTTGGAAAGATTATGGTTTCCAAGTAGATACCTATCCTATCTGGGGCCCTATAAATAGAAATCCAAAATAACTTTAAAGTTTAATCATAATGATGTTTAAAAAAGATGGAAAATAACATTTAGCACCATGACTGATGCTGCTACAAGGAGCCCTGTAAAACGAATGATTCTTCCTGTTGTCAAAAGAAAAGAAGCTGCTAAACACAAAAGTATCTCATCCACTGATACAGTTTTAACTAAATGTTCTGAGGACACACCA
The DNA here is from genome assembly GCF_904848185.1 of Acanthopagrus latus. Taxonomy (NCBI): domain Eukaryota; kingdom Metazoa; phylum Chordata; class Actinopteri; order Spariformes; family Sparidae; genus Acanthopagrus; species Acanthopagrus latus. Next base: position 4,110,132 of record NC_051044.1, on the reverse strand, counting down.
ATAGGGTTTAAGTAATCAGAGATTTAAACCTCAGCTAAGCTAATGACAGAACAAAATTCCTGGATTCCTGAGAAGCACATGGTTGACATTTGCTCTATCCCATGTTTTTTTTTCTCCAATCAAAGGGAATTTTACAATGTGTACCCAAAAAAAGTAAAACAATGACAAAGGAGAAATAAAACTTGGGCAATGTTTAACACCATCTTGATTTTTTCCATTGCATTTCTTGGGCTCTGCCCCCCCCCTCGATCACGTGACATTGACCCAGACTACACAGATCAGATTTAACCTTCTAAGTTAGGCTAGGTCAACAGCCCAAGTGAAATTTGCCTTTAATCAGGTGCCGACCGTATCCCACAACATTTGGCACCATGACTGATGACTGCAGTGAGGAAGATGGCGATCACAACCTGGAAGGCCATATAGGCAGGAAGCTTTGTGGATTTATGTACATTTATGTATGTATTGTGTAGGAATCCACTACAAAGGATTCCTTCTCCTTAAATTACAAGGAAAATAAGCCCATAGAATGATCATACCAACTCTGATGCAAATTGAACCAGATTATGTCAACACACGCAAATGCACAAGATCTCCACCTTTGTCAATCAGTGAAAATTTAAGAATTTAAATAGGCTCTGTTCTGTAAGTATTAACTTGCTTAACAGTAGAAGGAAAGGTAATCAGTAATACCTGCTGTGAAAGTGAGCGGCAGGGCCACAGCCTTGGTGTCGGTGAGGGTGAGCAGGTTCTTGTTGGCTGTGAGAACGGAGAGCTGCTGGAGGCCCTGGCAAGTTCCCCAGATGGGGAAGTAGTCCCCGGCATCGTTGGCCTGCAGCGGATAACAGAGCGAGGAACAAGATGGTAACAGCAAGTAACAGTAATGCCATTTTTATTGCAGTTTTATCTGTTGTTTCTTCAAGGACGTCTCTATGCAGAATGCTACATTTCATCCACAAGCACCAAGCTTTACTCTCATACAATCGCACACATCCCCAACTAAGTAGCCCAGAACAGAGGCTTATATGTATATATGGGTTCATGAGTGTGGCTTTAGTTTAAGCTACTTGGTTTTATAACACTAAAAAGACCAAATAATTCATCTCAGCACCCAGTTGGCAAATGTCTTACCTTAATAGCCAAGTTGTATAAGATCTTGGAGGCACGAGTGAACTGTGAAGTCTGGATATCTACATCACCTCCGGGCAGCAACAACCTGAGGAGACACTTTTCATGTCAGACGCTTCCTGCTGCATGCTGGGATATCCCTTGATATCCCTGGATATCCCTTTTCATAGCTTTTACACATGTCTGAATGTGACTTCTGACGGCAATATCAAATCTGTAACATGCCTAAAGTGAGACTTTGCTTCATTTCAAAATAAAAGCACACTGGAATCCAAGATAAAGTCACCCAGTGTGAACAAATCACTGAGAACAATGAGTCAACTCACCCGTTTATTGTGGAGAATATCTTAGCATATTCTTCTTCTGTGCAATTGATTCTGTCGAAGAAGAAACAAAAAAACAAAAGTCCAAGACAATCAAATACTGATAGATGTACTCACACCCATGGCAACCAATGAATGAGGACATCATTGAGTCTGTGGGTATTGTCTATCAGTAACCACTATTATGAAGAGTAGGAATAGAGGAAAAGCACTGAGATACTGTAAGCTAACATATCTATTTTTAATTGAAAACAACCTTGTGAATAATAAACTATGAGGTTCAAGATGTAAAGTGTATTAAAGGCTGCCATGATATAGCTCAACATATGTGTTTCAGTGAACTCATGATGTTGTGACAAGCGTCTCATTTGCACAGATTCCGCCCACATGAAGCCACAACCAGCACCATGACTGAAACTGATGTTCAGTCAGATCGGGGTTAACTTTCCGCAGCAGGTACAGTGTGTTGTTCTCTAATCATCAGGTTTGCGTGTGACACTGTATCCTAATCTCTGGTCAAACCAGTTCCTTGTGTGGATGCCAGCTGCTGTCAAATGCAGCAATTTACCACTTACCACAAGTCAAAACGAACCTAAAAAAGTGAAAGGAGGCTTCTGATCTTTATATACCTCTCAAGTTTGCTGTCTAAGAAGGTGCCTGTGCAAATTACAGGAATATTACTATCAGTAGGTCAGCAAGAGAGAGAAGTCTGATTAGTTTTATTACATTTTCTTTACTGTATCTCACCTTCAGCTGCCTTGTTTCAAGTAGGTAGCTTTTCAGATAAGGTCTGTGAAGCACCATTGATATCAGAGCTATTTAAGTGCAGACATGGACTTTATACCTCAGACGTTTGCTGTCCTGCTTCTGAGGAGCAGCTCACTCAGCTGCACGTTGCAATTGTGTAAGTTGTGGTGCGTGATATGGCAGAGCCCAAGCAAATGAGCAATGAGGAACATGCCAATGAGTGGGCGTGGAGTGATGAGGTATATCACAAAGCCTGTTTATTGTCTTTTCCCAGCACAGCCACCTGCTGTGGCTGGTTCCTGAATGTGCTGCAAGTAGAGCAAAACAGCACAGTTGAGGGCTGAAACACCAAAACCGGAGGCTGAAAGCTGCTAAACTGTTCCATGGAGCGGACCTTTCACAGTCTGATCGGTAATTCGACCTGCTGTTACTGAATTATATGGAAATATTAAGTAGAGCGTGTCATCAGTTAAAGACACGCCTTCAAGCAGGGGGTGCTGTTCTAACACCAGGCTGACATGCCGAGTCAAACCTGGCCCCCTGTAACTGGTCCCAATCCAAATCTGACCACTTTACCTGATGGGTACGACCCTCGCTCCACCTCCCTCCACGAACTTAACATAGGACGCAGCGATGTAAGAGGTACCACGAGCAAACGTGTCTCCTGGGAGGTTTTCCTGCGCCAACACACCTGGAATGGACAGAAGATATATGACACAGACAGATCAGAGAAGGGAGTGTCAACTGATTTGACAGGGAAATCCTCTCTACCAGTCAGCAAATCCTCTGCAGGTACTGGCTTGCTAATACTTGAGTAATTTGAGTCAAACTGTTAGTTTGCTTCCTTTTTACTTTTTCCTGAAAGGTCTCAGTATATGTTTTCCATATTCATATTCATACACTGAGTCTGTTTATTTTCAAACACTGTATTTAAACACTGTATTTATTTATGCATCCAACCTTGAACAAGGCAATACTCTGACACTTTATTTATGCATATAATGCACATTTTTGCCTCCTGCATATAATGCACACAACATATAGTCCTTTCTATATTTTTATCAAAGTCTTTTTTTTTTTAGTATTTTCAAGTCTTGTACTTATTGTTTGTCTATATGTCTGTCTACCTGCTACTGTGACAAGTGAATTTCCCCGATGTGGGATGAATAAAAGTCTAAGTAACATTGCATCATAACTGACACCCCGCGGTTAAACAGACAGGCAGACATGGTGACACAAAACTGCCCTCCTCATTTACCCATTGCCACAATGACTGCAGCAGGTTAACCTCAATATCAAAGTCATAGTTATGCAGTTCATATCAATAAAAGTTCCCAGCATGAATAACCTACACCTTCTTAAAACCATACAGCCTGCAGAGACAATTGCAGGCCGTGCAGGATCTGTGAGTCTCACTCAAACACAGCAGAAATAATAAGTAAATAGCCGACATGCAAAGGTTCCAGTCTCTGCAGACACAAACGCCACCACACACATTTACTGAGTCACAAGTGATGACTGAGTGGGATCATTTGTGTATAACACTGCTGAGTGAAACAAGTGAGTGTGTCATTTTTCTGCCGTGTGTGTGTGTGTTGTTCTCTAGAAGAACAGCTCACGGAGGGAACGAGAGGGTTTCACACTTTTATTCACATAATGTTGCACTCGTGTTTGTTGACTTCCTTCCTGATTCTGTAGCGCAACACATCCGGTGTGTGATAAGGAACTAAATGAAATGCACAGTCACTTTGATGAAGTTGGGAGTCTCTCTGGGTTTAAACATTGTTGAACATTTGGTGCAATGAAAACTCATAACTCCCCATAATGTGTAACGAAGATCTATCTTTTAGTGACACTGTCTTTTATAATCAGTGTTGTTCTTTTCAGAGCAACGTGACAGTAGTAGGGGCCGTTATGTTGTTTTGGAGAATACATTTCCAACCAAGAATTTCAATATTTACAATATTAATGAGATAATAATACAAACAAATATTTATTTTCCCCACTGAACACACGAACTGTCCTCAGAGGACAAAAAAAGGTTCCCAGAACCCTGTAAGCTAGAGAGGTGGCAGGGTCCGCCACATATAAACACAGTGAAACAGTTTGACCCAAAACAACACAATGTCTTTAAGCCTGATGATGAGTATATAATGTATATATCGTATCCATAACTGGAAGTCACAGGGAGGGCAGAGCGGTAAGGACTTGTCCCCCTTCAATAACCAAAACTGTAAATGTATCATTCTAAATAATATAATAATATGCACTGAAAATAGTTGTGCTAATTAAAGATGCAAAAAAAACTGTGCTTTTAAAGAGGAGTTCCCCCTTCATATACCTCAAAGTGGTTTGTTCAACAGCCTACCAGCATGCACCTCCACAAACATAAGCACGAGGTATGAGTGCTGTGGAGGTGGTGGTTGATCTCTAGAAAGTTAACCAAAAATAAAAGATAAAACCCAATTGTCAGATGGGTTTCTGCAAAACCACAGAAAGGAAAACCTTTAGGTTTACTTATATCACTGTTTTGGAGGTTATGTTCAGCTTTTGGGGTATTTGTCCTTCCTTCAATGTGTTATGAAGCTTGTGGATGGTAATGAATCTAAAGTATTTATTATAATAAAGTAAACAACTGATGAAATAACTGCAAATGTGGGGTGTGTCAGTCAGTAACGTCAGCGGTGTAGCTGTGGATACGTGAACAATGACGGGTAAGGTGCAAAACAAAACAGAAACCAAACAAAAGACAAAAGCCTGCAGGAGTTGGCTGTAATGATTCCAGGTGAGAGAGAGAGAGAGAGAGAGAGAGAGAGAGAGAGAGAGAGAGAGAGAGAGAGAGAGAGAGAGAGAGAGAGAGAGAGAGAGAGAGAGAGAGAGCACGCACGGCACTGGGAGTTGGCCTTTTATCCTATGGGAGCGTTAGGACCAGGTGCTCTGAATTTGGCTGGCTGCAGCAATCACACACCTCTAGTTCCCTTGTGGACGAATGGGAAAACACAGTAGTTCATAACCACACCTGCATCAGACTGATTATGTTAGGCAGGGGCCGTCACAGTAGTTACATATTTATTGAAACATATATACATCCCAGTCCGTCAGAGGACATGCAGTTGCTTCTGCTGGAGCCGCGTTATTTTAGATCACACTACCTAGCATGGCATCCTACATCCTGCCTGTTAAGTAACATGAAACTTTCACCTAAGATTGAAAATGGAGCATTCAAGAGACAGTGTGTGTGACAGGATGCAGCAGCGATGCACCATATGAGAAAAATAATGTGCAACTTTTGAAAATTAAAGTATATAAACCTATTCCACAAGGGCCCCAAAATAAAAGTATGAACCCTGGAAGTCAGCATAATTCGAGCTCTTTAACATGCTGGTACAACCCTGAAGTTATTTGCCATTCAATCATCCAGTATAGTTTGATGGTAGCTATCAGCGTGTCCCTTTATATAGATTTAGTATGATTATATCCTGCTACAAGACAGCAACATTCTCACATGTCATCCTCATGAACAAAAAGAAAAGACAGTAGCTGACTCCACAGCAGCCTCCCATCATCACCCTCCTCCTCTTCTTACATCTCATCTGTTCCATCAGCCCGAGAAAACAAGTTCAACCTGTTGGAGATGCTTCTGCTGTTTGTAATTTACATAGGCTAAAGTTTCATTTTTGATGTTTGAACTCAGCCGTGAGGATTTGGACTTTACATGTAATTCACAATCAGCTGCCTATTAGTGCAGCACGAGGAGCGGTTCAGGCTGCGTTAGGTCCAAACGCGCCCTCACGTGACACGTACCTCCAGACAGCAACACAGAAAATACACACCGGCCGCAGGTCATTTAAATTATAACCCAACAGTGAGCACACACAAACCCTCCGTTTACGCACGCACACGCACCTTTTCTCGAACATTCTCGATGTGAATTACATAAGAGGTGCTGCGTTATAATCTGACGCGCACAGCTTTGTCTCCGCACGGACACGCAAGCAGCCGCTGGGTCTTACCGATCACCGGCCGGTAGTTGAGCTGCTGGACCTTCGCCGCCGCCGCAGCCACCACCACCGCCGCTGCCGCCGCGCCCACGAGCAGGCAGCAGAGGCAGGCGGACAGCCCCGCGAGCACCGGTACAGCCGGACGACGCATTCAGACGGGAGGATGCGCAACACAAACACCGCTGGAGACGAGAGATGCGGGCTTGAGGATGCTGATTGTCTCTAACAGTAACTTTCTCCTGCTGTCTGAGGCGCTGATGCTCTGTGACCGGCTCTCCTCTCCTCCTCCTCTCCTCCTCCTCTCCTCTGATCTCCACCTCCGTCCAGCCTCCGGGACTATCGAGTCCGTCACGTGTGGACCTGCCCTTCATAGACGCACGTCACATAGAGAAGCTTTTCTTTCCCTCTGCTGTCCATAGAAATAGATGAGGCAGATCAGACTCCTGGCCTCTCCTTCAAAACATCCTCACCACAGATCAGCACAGAGCCAGAGCAGAGTGACTGATGTCCTCTTATAAAACAATAATAAAAAACAAACAAACTGCTGCATATTTGTTTTGCAGGCTGAAGTTAAGCAGCGCCTTCTCACCAAGGACCAGACCAGCAGATGTGCCCTCCTGGATGCCCCTCTGGTCGCTGGCATCCACCTGCTGTCCTCTGATTGGAGGGTTTGCAGAAATGCACATAGTCGATGTGCCTCTTAAAACTTAAATATCTACAGTAATAATTCTTCTACAGCACTAAAGTTTTAGCTCTACATTAAAGTCACATAATAAAACATTTTTAATCTTTGCCACAGAAAACTTTCACAAGAAAGGCAGCTGGTATTCTTCTTCTTTTTATTATTATTACTATTATGTTTTTTCAACCCAGCCTTTTCCAAAGAGTCCACAGCTGCTCTCCTTCCTTCCTAAATGGAACAACATGAATTGGAGAAGCTTCTTATTTACCTCAGAAAATACAGAAATTCTCCTCCCAGTCCATAACGTCATCGCCAATACTACTTTACCTATTTTAGTTCATTTTTTGTTCACTTTTGTGCTTATTTTTACTTCTATTCTTATTCTATTAGGCACTGTTTTTTGTGTTTATTAGTAAACACTTCATATTTTGTATATTTCACTAATAATTAGTGAAAACACTGGTTGTTAATGTAAATCTTTGGAGCAATATCTGGCACAAGACTTTCCTTTGGGATCAATAAAGTGTCTTATCTTAATAATGCGTTCATAGGCTTATACATTGATCAGCAACAGGATAATAGATAGATAGATAGATAGATAGATAGATAGATAGATAGATAGATAGATAGATAGATAGATAGATAGATAGATAGATAGATAGATAGATAGATAGATAGATAGATAGATAGATAGAAAACAAACATTCATTTGACATTAAGAGTGTCCAGCTTATGACAGCACTGCAGCTGCTGTGAACAGGATCAGTCCTCCAACATGGCTGCTCCATGAAGGAGTGGGAGAAAAATAAGAACTTTTCCTTTGTTGTGTATATTTTTTGCCAGCGCTGCATCTCTGCTGCAGCTCTGTAAACTTCAAAAACTTGTGCTGACCTGCACATTTGTCATCAAAAGCACAGCACTCTGCTTATTCCTCTTATTTGTTGCACTGTGTTTGTGTCACTGTGTCCGCGGGTCCTTTTTTACTGTGGTTGCATGTTATATATCGACCGCATGAAATGTTCTTTTTGTCTGATCTCATTACTGAGCAATATGTGAGCAGCTGTGCTTGGCTGTGCAACATGCTAGATTTTCATTATAATTTGTCTCCTTTGTGTGTGTGTGTGAGTGTGTGTGTGTGTGTGTGTCAGAGATGGAGCGAGAGGCTGTGTGAGCATTAAATACTGTGTTTGGAATGAACACTGCAGTAAAGAGGAGGTGTTTTTGGAGTGTGTGCGCATGTGTATGTATGTGTGTGTGTGTGTGTTAACTTGATGAAGTCAGCAGTTTGTGGTGCAGGTAGCTCGTGGATCAGAGACTTCAGTCACAGCACACTGTACATTGCGCAGGGACAATTCACGCTGCACCTCTAGCGAAGAGCCACAAGAGGTCAGAGTCCTCCAGCGAACAACCCACAGCTGTGTGAGACAGTACTGCTGTGCAGATGTGTGTGTGTGTGTGTGTGTGTGTGTGTGTGTGTGTGTGTGTGTGTGTGTGGTACAGTGAAAATCACCTCATTATAAAAGGACCATTACTGTACAAAATGATTTCCTAGTCAATAAACTGGATAATTTGCCTCTTAATTCTGATCTGGATATCAGCCTGTAATGTCCTCCACTGATATCATTGTGGTTTATTTGGTTTAATCATATGTATGATGCAGAATACCGACATACTAACGATATCTGATGTTCTTTAAATGTTTTAATTTTCGCTTCTACCTACTAATTTAATTATTCAAAGCATTTGTGTGGTTTTCCTGTATGTGTCTAACCAGGGGAAACACTCCGAGAGGTCAACCTGCAGTGGAACTGAGCTGCTGACTCAGAGTTTCAGTGGAGAGCTGTCGCGTCCTGCTGTCGACTGTGTAGCTTCAAACAAAATGTTCCAAAAAAAGTTGAATCCCACTGGTGAAAATCTTGTCGCCATGGACTGAAGTGACTGTTTTTAATGTTGGTTTACATGTCATATAAAGATGGAATCATGAAAAGGAAATCTTATAATAATAATATACAGTATATAATATGTGCACCAGTTGTGGAGTAACTGAGGTCAACACCTGAAATATGCATCACTATCATTTTCCATGTATGTTGGCTGATCTCGTCGAGACACGGAGAAGATGGCAGACGGACCACTTTGTCGTAACAAAACCTGATATTTTCGATGAGATGTTGGGACAATACCAGGCATTTAAAGCCAAAACATGATAGTTTCCTGAGCCTAATATTGGACCTAAAGACACATAAAGTTGCAACATCAAGAAACGTACGCTGCCATCGTTTGTTTGAGTCTGAATCAAAATGGTGGACTGGCCAAAAGTGGGTTAACTGTGAAGACAGGCTGATGATCACAAACAACAGAGAGTCAATAACATCATTCAAATTAACAAAGCAAAGAAATAAATACAAAGACTTTTTCCATTAACCCTGCTTTGTTCTTGCTCTGTTCATGTCGATGTAATGAAGCCCGAGCACTTGGAGACATTGAGGAAGCGCGCCATGGGAGGAGAATCTTTGTGTCAGACTGCTATTTGAACTCAATTTCAAAAAGTTCTTGTTCATTAAAAAGCCCTCGATGACGTGTTATAATGAAGCTGAGTTCCTGACACTGACGCTGTACTCACCCCCTGACTAAATGCAGCTTGGAGGGCTTTATATGTGTGTAAAACCTGAGTCAGTGCCTTCAAGGACGAATCCAGTGTGTGGGAATGTGATTTTGTGTGTGTGTGTGTGTGTTTGCCATCTTGCACTACGATTGCTGATGTGTGTTTGAATCTGCTCTTCCTTCGCCTCGGGGGCAGCTCACTTTGTGCTGGTGAACGCTGTCCTCAATCCGCAGTCATTAAATGTAGAAGATCCTGTTCCACCCCCTCATCTGTGATGTCACGGCGATGTACGCTGAAGCTCCACGGAGACTCGGGCGAGGGGAACATTCAGCTCTTCAAGACGTGGACACACAGTTCTTCTTCTGATTGCTGGACGGGAAATAAAGTTTAAGTAAAGCGTCACTTATCAATATTTCAACAACAGCTCTAATGACTGAACGAGACGACAGACAGTCATCAGCTCAACACGTCGAGCATCGAACAACTCAAGAGCACAATATTTTATCATGCTGTTGGTGGAGACCAAACCAGAGTGCAGTGTCTGGATCTGCATTTGTTAGATTGTTGTGGACTTATACTGGCCTCTGGTGGTTAAAAAAAAAAATTATTCTAACACGCTTGAAATAAACCAACTCATACAAAGTTCCTGAGTCGCACTTAAAGCCTTGGAGAAAATACAGGTAAAGGTGCACACCTTCAGTCGGTCTCTCCTCAGAGGCATTCAGGGTTTTGTACCTGTAAATGACGGTAATAAGTGTGTTAGTGAGTCTGAATGAGGAGCTCTTTATCTAGCATACTCTGTCACTTCTGGCCACTCGCTGTGTGCTGTGATTGTGCTCGTCAGATTGTCAGTCCGGGGAAAAAAGAATTGTCAGACACAGTTTCTCCAGTTCTGATCGTGGAAAGGTGGCGGTGGAGGTTTCGGATGGTGTTCGAACCATCTGATGATCACTTTGTCTGAAGCACACCGACTTATTACTTTAGAGAGGGCACATTTTGAAAACACTGGCCGTGACATTAAGTAGTTATCCAGCTTGCAAAAACTTACGTTTACGTTTTACTGCCACAGACGTTTGCTGTCTTTTCTCCAACATGTTACTTCATCAGCAGCAGCAGGTGACAACAATGGGACAACAAGACAACATGCCATCTAGTGGTAACACACATAAGCACATAGGCAAGCATGCGTGCGATGCCTTCAGGTGTCTGTGGGAATGAGTGGTTCGAAAGCAATCGCTGTACATCTCCTGACTGCACGACTTCAAAACTGAAACTTTGTACCCAGGTGCCGCTCGCTTTTTACCTTCAGATCACTCTGACCTTCTCTGTGTGGTTGAGTCACATTCTTTGCAGTGAAAACTGAGAGAGGCATTAGTCATACAACTTCCTGTTGAACAAGTGACTGTAGCTCAGCGATTAAAGAAATCTTTAAATATTAAAATGCTTAACATCTGAAGTATGCTAGTCTCTTATACAAAGTTCATTCAGCGTTCCCAGAGGCCATTGAAACTTGCACTTGCAGCCAAGTAAAGAAATAAAATTACCAAAGACACTCAACGTATTTCCGAACACTTCTAACCAATTAAAATAACTTGGTTTAAAAAGCAGACAGCTGGAAACAGCGTCCCCGTTAAGGGCCGTCTTCTGCACACAGCCCAATTATCGATGGACAAACAAAGTAATTCTTCTTTAATCAGCGTCCGCGGCAGGTGATCTGAACTCCTGAGTCTGCATCAACTGAATTTATATTTTAAGTGACAGCGCTGGGAATTTGTCTCTGTGACAACTTAATTAACAATACAAACATGAGAGCTGTCCCGCAAAACACAAGGTCAACACAATCCAGTTTTATCACAGGGGAGGATGTGAAGTGTGGTGTCATCGGTCGCCTCCGTACCCACCTGTGCTTTTACACTCACCTGTCATTCATCACATGACACACTGCTTCTTGCTCTTATATGCCAAAAAATACTGCATAACTTTTCTCCACTCTACATCACATATTACTGTTCATTGCTCTTTTTTGTTTGTATTTGGCTGCTCTAGCTGCTTTTATGCATCGTGTTTGTGTGTTTCTGTTCCCTGTAAATCAGTTTTTTGAGATTGTTGTCCAGGATGAATCCCTGTTTCTTAAAAAAACATAACCTACTTTACATTAGCAGCACAATGCACGTGCTGTGTTTACAGGATTTTAGATTTCAGTCTTGACATATTAGGCCCATGATTGTAATGCAGAAAACAACAAGTCGAAGTGAACAGTTTCACAGTTTCACAGTTTAGTTTAATCACTATTCCTGCAGACACACTGCACGGGAACACACACAGCCGCGGTCCACCCACACAGGTGTTCTCACTCACTGTACTTTGCCTGATTAGCCCTTTTCTCAGAACTGTGTGGGCATCAGCAGACGGACAGTCTGACATCCTCCTGACACGCCTTTTATCCCTTTGTTGCATTTGTTTGAGGGCGGGGGAAACTTTTCACATCGCAGCTCACTTCGACCTGAGCAGAGGTCTGATTAGAACAACTCAAAATATCAGCCTGCGTCTGCAGTGCTGCACTTTGATGGAGCGCTCTGCAGAAGACATGGAATCATTGACTTATGCCTTAGCAAACTAAATAAACTCTCTTTTTTTAATCTTAGCTGAATAAACAAACTGACCTTAAAGGACAACACAATTTCATACTGTTTTACTTTGTTATTATTTGGCGGACCCTGCCACCTCTCTGGACCTTATTTTCCTCTGAGACCAGCTTGTTTATTCAGTTATCAACAGAAAAAACATTTTAAGTTTGCATTATTATCTCATTAATATTCATCTGTAACCCCTTATTGTTTGCAGTGTCATGGGTTTGCATTAGCCTCCCTTTCATGTATTTGAACTCTGGGAGGAATCAAACCGGAGGCTCAGAGCGAACACACACACACACTCTGCACAGAAAGCCCCTGCCGCCCCCCGGCCGGGACTTGAACCCAGGACCTTTCTTTTGTTATTTGCTGCGAGCAAGAAGCACATGCAGCAGCACCGCCCACTGCGCCAGCACGCTTCCCTTAACAAGCATCGTGATCCCACATTGTCTGACAGCATCACATATATTTCGCACCACCTTGTTCAATACGACACGTTCATCATTAAATATTTTCCCCCAAAACTTCATCCTGACATGTCTGCTGTGTCTGAGAGCTCGGGAAGCTGCACCAGAACTTTTAAAAAACAGAAGCTCAACACCTTGATATGAACTTACTGGTTCCATGTCTATGCAGCCTCTGTTTAATCAGCCTATGAGGGCAGAAATGACGTTATAGAAGATGACACAAGCACCCAGACGTATGAGCACCCTAACCCTTGGAAAATGTTTTGTCTTGGTAAAAAAAACAAAAAAACAAAAAAAAAACCCACTGAACTTAAAATGAACTCAAGGAAGGGGGAGAGATGGTTGCATGGAGGACAGAAGTGTGAGGGGTGAGCAGAGAAGAGGGGACAGTAGGCTAAATGAGAGGAGATGTAGAGTACAGAGATGGAGAGACAGCAGGGGTGACACACAGAGGCAACAGATAGAGAGACATAGAGGAAGAGTGGAAGAGAGAGAGAGAGAGGAGGGGGTGACTGGACTCTGTTAGCAGAGCGCGTGAGGGTGAGAGAGAGAGAGGGGGGGGGGAGAGGGAGAGAGAGAGAGAGAGAGGGAGAGAGAGGGAGAGAGAGAGAGAGAGGGAGGGAGAGAGAGAGAGGGAGAGAGAGGGAGAGAGGGAGAGAGAGAGAGAGAGGAGAGAGAGAGGGGGGGGAGAGGGAGAGAGAGAGAGAGAGAGAGAGAGAGGGGGGGGAGAGGGAGAGAGAGAGAGAGAGAGAGAGAGAGAGAGAGAGGGAGAGAGAGAGAGAGAGAGAGGGAGAGAGAGAGGGGGGGGAGAGGGAGAGAGAGAGAGAGAGAGAGAGAGAGAGAGAGAGAGAGAGACCATTGGTGCCGCAGCGGGACCGACTGTCACACGGACTGTCAGCGGGGTCGTTACCGGAGAGAGCAGCCGCTGCTCGCCGTTTACCGAGAGACACACCGGGGGACAGCAGGAGAAGAAGAACTGAAGAAGAAGAAGAAGAAGAAGAAGAAGAAGAAGAAGAAGAAGAAGAAGACGCAGGGGGGATCGTTATATTTGCAGTGGCCGCTGTCGCCTTCGTGTCACCACCTCCACCGGACAGGATCTACTCTCTCCATCATCACCATCACTCCTCTTCATCATCCCTCCTCCTCCTCATCACCACCACCACCACCACCTCCCTCATCCTCCTCATCAGCCAGACCTCTCCTCCACTTCCTCGTCTCCTTCATCACCATGCCGGGCTGGCGGAGGAACCTCACTTTCTGTCTGCAGCGGATGCACGAGGAAGGTAGGAGGGCAAATCAATTTCCTGTGCGCTCCTTGTGCTTTTGCGCCGGCACGTGCGCTGCGTGCCAGCCTTGTTGTTGTTGTTGTTGTTGTGTGCACGCGGGCGTGTGTGTTGTGTGTTGCTTGTTGTCGGATCTGCGCTGAAATGTGAGCAGTTTGTTTTTCTGGAGACACTTTGACTCTTTCCAGTTTCCGCTTCGTGGCTTCTTGGGAGTTTTCTGGATCACTGGAAGTGTGTGTGCGCGCGCGCGCGTTTGTTTTTGGCGCATGTGCTCAGTGTGCTGATTGAGAAGCACCTGCAGCTTCGGTAATTGTTTGCGTGTGAGTATGTGTGTGCGTGCGTGCGTGCGTGCGTGGACACGCTTGGTCTGCTGAACCGCGCGCTGTGCGCACACGTGTCACCACGGGTTTGTTCCGCCGTTTCAGCAGAGATTGCGCGAGGCTACTGATGCTGGCAGGTCAGGGTGCGTGTGCGTATTTGTGTGCGTGCGTGCATGTGTGTGTGTGTGTGTGTGTGTGTGAGAGAGAGAGAGAGAGAGAGATAGAGAGAGATGCGTGTTGGTCCTGCAGCATGAAGGCGGGAGGAGGCAGACAGTGATGATGTTGGTCAGCTACAGTGTGCACGTGCGTGCGCGATGGGGTGCGCATATGCGAATGTGTGCAGCTGAGAAAGTGTCGCATGTGAAACAGAGACTGAATGGGGTTGACAACGGTGCGGAGGACAGACACAGAGTTTCAAACCTTCTCAGCACTACTGTGTGTTTCTCGAGGTTAAGGTCACGTGTGAGCACAAAGTGGAAGTCAGACTGCACAAGATTTTTATTTTGTATTAGCAACTATTATTTTCTGTTTTAGGAGAGGAAAAAAACAACTTATTGTGATTTATTGTCACATATCTGCACACAAATTCATGCATGAAAATGAGATAAAATGATCAGTAATGTCAGAGGTACCAACCTTTTTCACTTGGAGGGCCAAAACCGAAACTGAATGATGGAACATGAGAGCAGGCACCTATTGCATTGTGTTGAATAATTAAGATGCAAAATGGAGCTGTACGGAAGCCCTGAAAGGCAAAAAAACTGGTCAACTTCTGCACAGACTGTCACTCCGCCCAAATAATAATAGCTGGGTTTCTTTAAAGGGCATTTAAACTTAGAATAATCTACTAAAGTGTATGTCAAAATCTGGTTTTAACAATATTTAAGAACATATATAATTAGCAACAAACCTTTAGTACCTTAAATGATAAATTCACAATTTCTTTAGGCACATCTTTATATTGAAACATCTTTGGCTCATTCCCCTGATTCATACTTGCCATTAAAACATCTGTTCCCAAAGTCTAGTCCTTATTCTGACTAAAAATTCAGTTTCCAACTTTATCTGAAGCTAATATAAGACTTGAGCATGCTAACTTAAACCAGTCAAGCGAGCGTCTTCTGAAGGTACAGCATGTTTAGTTTGTGAAGTCCCTCTTTGTGTTTCCGTCCCTCCACTGCAGCTCAGCAAGAAGACGCTGTCCAGGAAAACACAATAACCCAGACAGTGAGCTTATTCTGAAAAGAGAATCTCTCATAAGAAAAACCTCATTAGCATTTTTTTTTTTTTTAAACTTTCCATGTTTCTTTTCACGTTTTATAACCTCGAGCGGAAGTTGTCTGAGCTGTGCTAATAACTGAGCCACTGTGATTAAATCCTTTCTCGCAGCTGAAAACAACTTGAAAGTGTGTGTGTGTTACAGACTTAAAGTCTGAGTAGCTGAATCCTTGAAAATGAGCAGCGCATTGTTACCCACTATATGTGCATATTTAGCCACTGTGCACTGTAGTCTGGGTTTGAGTCTTCATGGTTTGAGCTCTGCCTCTTTGTGGAGACACGTTCCACTTTCAACATAACAAAAGCCCCTGTGCACAAATCCAGGTCCGTTCTCTGAGCTTGGTGCGGAAGGACTGGCCCGCATAGAGCTCCGACCTCGACCCGTATCCAACAATCTTTAGGATGAACTAGAAAAGCTAGAGTGCGAGCCAGACCAGCATCAGTGACCGGCCTCATTAAACGCTCTGGCTGAATGGGAGCAAATCCTCACAGCCAAACTCTGGTGGGAAGCCAGAAGAGTGGAAGCTTTGATACCAGCAGATTAATCATCCTGGAATGAGACACATAACAATCACAACAGAGGAGGAATGTTCAGATCTGCACGCGTTGGTCATTCAGTGTGAAAGATCTACTATCAATGATCCTGTGGAATCTGGCCATGGGGATTTGGCAGTGGATCCTTTGGGTCCTGTATGTTTGGAGGGGGTCCGGCCTCCATGGATCGGACCTGTTCAGGCATGTCCCGCAGAGGCTCTATCAGATTGGGATCTCGGGAATTTGGAGCAGAGCGCTTTGTCCTATTGGGGCAAGCGGCGTCGCTGTGAGGTCGTATACTTGATCTACGGTGGTGTTTGGATGGGTGGTGTGCGTCAGGTGGCGTCCACATGGATGCCAGGACCCAAGGGTTCTCAATGTAACGAGATGATCAGTGCTATTAACCATTTCTCGTGGTTTTCATATTGTGGCTGATCGGTGTATCCATATTCCTGAACAGACTTAATCTCCCAATTATTAATCCAGCCATTAAGAAACCCAACTAGCTCCTAAACCACTGCAGCAGCCATGACAGCTTGGTGGAAAACACTACAGATTGCAAAAATTCAAATACATAGCCTCTAGGACTTGTCAAAAACATGCAGATTCCTGAGAAAAGACGACTTTTCAGTTTCTAAACGGGAACAAGATCTCACTCTCTGTACCAGACTCGTGTCTGGATTGATAAGAGTGATTCAAACTTTTATTGATCCTCTAACATACATCACATAACGTGTGTTTTTGCAAAGAAAACACTCCAAACGTCGGGGATAGGCTTCTTAAAATGGGACTCAAGGAATTTGATGTACATGCACTGCTCACAGAACTCAGCAGATGCTCACCTGCGCACCCGCCCAGCGATTTGCACCTATTAATCACTTTTGGTAGCGAGTCACTGATCAGCTGACGCACATGCTGGGCTGCTGCATCCGTCTCACCCTGCAGTGCTCCATACAGGTGACTAATCACTCCCAACTGTTCTCCTCCTCCCCATCTTAACTCTAAACAGACACCGATCTTTGTCCCGCCGTATTCCAGCGTACGTTCACTGCCTAAAAAAAACGTGCTCTCATATAGCTGTCAGGTGTTTGTTCCTTTGTGTTCCCTGCCAATTTTCAGCCGTCGTGTTGTGCACCGCCTATAAAAAAGTCATTTGTTCCATCATTGTTGTGTACGAGCGGGACCATGTACCTTATAACCCTGTGTGGATGTTTATCTCCTGATAGAAAAATCCTCTGCATGTTTACTTAATCTGAGTGTGTGTGAGGTAGCGCACGGCTAAGTGAGAATAGGTGTGTAGGCGCAGAGTTTGTGTGTGTGTGTGTGTGTGTGTGTGTGTGTGTCGGGGGAAAGGCTATATTTATGTGTGTTCGACTAAGTGGAAATGGTGTTTGCCCAAGATGAGTGTGTGTGTGTGACAGAGAGAGATGGGGCGAGCAAGAGTGATGTTTGTTTATGATGTGTGTTTGTGAGAGAGAGAGAGAGAGAGAGAGGGGCCAGACACGGAGAGAGATGTGGTGAGAATTGAGTTTGCTCGTGGTGTGTGAGGAAGTGTGCGAGATGCAGCTTTTTGAATCAGTATGCTGGATACACAGTGACCCTGCTGTCCAATGATAACTGCCTTATGGACCTATGAATGGCTGTTTGAGCACCCTAACTGAACCAGTACTTCATTTTTAATGATGGTGGTGGTGATGGTGGTGGGGGGGGGTCTGGTTAAAATGTGAGTACATCCTCTGCTTTATCAGGCGCCTCATGGCCAGCACTTGTCAGTCCAAACGCTCAAATGCAACAGCCTGGTCAGTGTGTGGCCCGGTGCATCTACGGTTGATGCTGTCGCTTCTTGAAGTGCTCCTCTACTGCAGTAAAGAAAGCGAGTCCCGGGATGGGTCAGAGGGTTAAGGTTCAAGTCGAGAGTAGAACAGTAAAAAGCAGCGTGAAGGCTGGTTGTTACACTCTTTTCACTTCAGCCTCTCTTTCAAACTCTGAGTGATGTTTGAGTGCCGCTTTAACACATGAATGAAAGACTATTAACGAGTGCCCTCAGAGTATCGTCCAGAAAAAGAAGCGTGTCCGCTTGAGTGTCAGGTTTGCATCGCTGCCAATCGCAGCTGGAGCCAATAACTTTCTGTGGCTACTGCAGAGTCATTTGACCCGTATGTTGGTGCGGCTTCAGTTCAGTATGAAGCAGGACGTCAACTAACAACTATTTTCATTGTAGATTAATCTGTAGATGATTTTCTTGTTTACGTGATTAGTTGTCCGATCTGTAAAATATCAGAAAATGATGAAAATGTCAATCACTGTATTTCCTGAGGCCTACACGAGTCTTGTTTCTGTTCACAAACCAAAGACATTCAGATTCCTGTCAGCAAGGAGCAAAGAAACCAGCAAATATTAACATTTAAGAAGCTGGATTCACAGAATTTTGTGAAACATGTGCGAATGTGCAGATGAGGAGTGGAACAGAGAGCTGGACTCTTCCAAACACAACAATCCATCAGACAGACGGAGGGATAAATAATGAAACATAGATGGAAAAGTCTGTCCTCGTGAATATGATTATGTTGCTATGTATGTATGTGTATCTGCATGTGCAGTTAAAGGGAAATGATAACTAATGCATTTCTAAGTAGCTTTGCAATCATCACGTAACAACTGTTTGACCCGAACTTCTTGTTCTCGTTCAAAAAGCTCTGTGGATGAGCAGGCGTGTCAGTGTGTGTGAGTGTGTCTCTGTACACTTATCCATCATGAGTACGACGTGGGGAAACTTGAGGGTAGAGAAAAAAATAATGGCTGCCACGATTTGCATGAACGACGGGGAGAAAGAGAGGAGGGAGCGAGAATGAGAGAGGACAAAAAGGCAAAATGAAGAGCGAGGCTGAGCGAAAGAGACCTGAGAGAGAAAGAGAGAGAGAGAGAGAGAGAGAGCCATGAGAGAGAAACAGATAAAAAGAGAGGGGAGTGTGAAGGAGAAAGATAGAAGGGCCCGGTTTGTAGTCCTTATCAGTTGAAGGAAGAGATCCCATTAATCAGGAGACTAGAAGATCAAATAATGTGCTGGTTAGTGGAGAGCAAGGCTGCGATTGTTCATGTGGGTGTGTGTAATAAACTGTGTGTGTGTGTGATTTAGCTCCAACCCCCAAAAAAGAAAACCCTTTTAATAAGGCTTAGTTGTGTTATCGCTGATGGACGGGGAGTGGGAGCAAGAGGCAGGGAGGAGGAGGAGGAGGAGGAGGAGGAGGAGGAGGAGGAGGAGACAGGAGAGAATAAGGAAAGGAAACGCATGAGTCAGAGGGCAGGACGCGATGCTGAAGGTGCTGCAGGCGACGTTGAACTTTGAAACCATTAGCGTGTTTATTTATAGGTATTAGTATCATTACCAAATGAGACTATCAGTGAGAAATTAAGCAGTGTCTGCTGAGGGCTTTTTTTTTTGCTTAAGCATATATTAACATCCGTGACTGCGGTGATAGTATTCACCGGTCGTTTCTCAATTATTATTCTCGGAGGAAGTGACACTGCAGAAATGTGGATAATGGATGGCCGTGTCAGTTAATCACGAGGCTGACAGGTCGATTTCCGGCTGTCCACACATCAAAAACACACAAAACACTACGGTGCCTCGCATGGTAGCTCGCTGCCACGGGTGTGTGAATGTGTGTGTGTGCATTAAGGAGCGAATGAGAGGCAA
This sequence comes from Acanthopagrus latus, assembly GCF_904848185.1. Taxonomy (NCBI): domain Eukaryota; kingdom Metazoa; phylum Chordata; class Actinopteri; order Spariformes; family Sparidae; genus Acanthopagrus; species Acanthopagrus latus. The sequence continues at coordinate 4,090,437 of NC_051044.1, read as the reverse complement.
ATTTGGGGCAATTTACATCACTATTGATTACCTTAGCCAATTGTTTTCACGACTAAATGGAAAATATAAGGTCCTTAAGTTGCTTCTTTTTGTGGGTGTGACACATCAATCTGGCAACAGCCCAACTAGCATCACGGCAATGTGGAAACATCGAATCATATCAGTGCCATCGTTAAGATTGCCTTTATTTTGAAATTCCCACGGCAAATGGCTGGAACCATCGATGAAAGAGAAGAGAACATGTTATTTTATCCAACCAACGGTCCCAAAACCCAACGACTCTTCATGTTATGTCATACATCAAAGAAAGCAGCAATTTCTTAACATTTAGAAGATGGAACCACTAAAGTATCTCTTGTTTTTGCTTAAGAAATTATTCTTTTTTTTTTATCACAATTGTTGACAATAAATTTTCTTTCCATTGACTCATCGATTGATAAAATTGTCATCGCAGCTCCTGGTTAATTATAAGATATACTACATACTTTAAGTAATGTACTATTTACCATTTTTGCAGCACTGATCTGCAACAGAAAGTCTGATGGAAAGGTAACACTCATCTGTTTTGCTCGACAAGTATATTAATTATTAATGGTAATTAAGCTAATCAACGATTTCAACAGTTTATCAGTTGAAATGTCAACATCAGCACATTATTGGTCTCGTAACGAAAAGTTTACTTCAGCCTAAAAGGAACATTTCAGCTGATATGATGGGATGAAAAGGTGATGTTTTAATTCTGCACACACAACAACTTATTTTCATAATTTTGCTCAGTGGTTAGGGAACGTTTGTATGTCTGCATCTGGCAGTGGGCCTTCTTGCTAAGGGCAGGCGTAATGAAACGCCAACAGGAGAGACTTGATCTTCTCTGAAATAAAATCTATGTGCGTGTATTGGCATCGGCAGCTGTAAAAAAAAAAAAAAATGAGTTGGAAAATATCAGTTGTCAGCAAAATGGTGTATCCCTAATGTTTGGGTTTGGAGCTGGAGCTGCAGAGAGATTCAGTGGCTCAGTGACATGTTATTGTTGAGTTAGAAGGTGTGAATGAGAGCGTGAACGGTTGTTTGTGCCCGTGTCAGCCCTTGACCGGCTGGCTGTCCCTCAGCTTTTTCGCTCAGTGACGGCTGGGATCGACTCCAGCTCCTTCAGAGGAAACGTGGGGATCGCTAATGGATGGATGGGTATTGGACTGTTGGTCGGACAAAAACAAGCTACATAGAGACGCACATGTCTGTAGCCTTTTTTTCCAATATTGTCTGCGGTTTATTGAGAGGATGAATCGATAACTGCATTCAGAGAAAAACAATATTAATCAATCGGAAAAATAATGTTTAGTTGCAGCCCCAGAGAGCGCTGTACACGACAATGCCCCGAAGACCCACTGTTCACAGTGGAAAAGATGCCCTTGACTTCCATGATCCATTTTTTTTTTCAGTGCAGTTACTCATTGTGTGTTAAGGTTAATCAAAGTGTTGAAGGCCCTACGATTGCTCCATTAATGCAAAAACAGGACTGACCGTGGCTTTACTTCCAGTTCCTTGGCCTGCAGATATCTGCCCTCCCACTGAACGATCCTGTAACACTGGCATCTGATCGACAGCTCACATTTGTTTGCAGTAATCATATCTCACAACGATCAATTTTCCAATGATATATTGACGACTGAAAATGCCACATGCGGCACCTCGGGCTGTAAAGGTCACATGATGGCAGCAGCCGTGATATGTCCGTCACTGATCGATGTTTTCAAACGTTCTTCAGTGAGACACTGAACTCACAGCTGCTCGCTGATTGTGAAGTGCTCTCAGCGAGAGCCTCGGCGCCGCGCAGGCAAAGAAACATGCAATCAGTGAAGTTATCTGAGCGGCTCAGGGAGGCTTCAAATAATTTGTTTGTGCTTGTTCTTAAGAATCAGAGATCTGAGATGCTGCGGAGCAAACACAGACAACATGTTCTGTGATATCAGATCAGCAGAGGACTTGAACGTGAGCGAGCTCGGTGATAAAGCGAAGTGACACTCAGTCAGAATACAGAGCGCTTTTGAAAACAATCTGTCAGTGATGGATGATTGTCAAACATCAGACAGCAGGCAGAGGGTGTCATGTAGGTGCTTGTTTGTTTGGTTGTGATAAAGATTGAAGATAGCATGTTGTCGTTCTTCAGCACACTCAAAGCAGGATGAAAAGGCTTTTACATCATGATACCAATGAAGTGTTTTGGCTGAGGAGAATAGGGGATTACTGAACCTTGTGACGCTGCTACCTTGGTTGTTGCACAAATCGACAGAAGACTTGAAGTGCAAATTGTTTTGAGCTTTTAAAAATGATATTCCGCTGATCTCACAGGGTGTGAATGAACAGAACGCAACTGATGCCGCTAGGACTTTCTTACTGAAAACAGTGGAAGCAGTGTAGTTTGATGATGTTATGAAGTCGCATGGGATCATGGGAGTTGTTGTTTTTATTGTCAACAACAACGACCAACGATAAAAATCTATCCGATGTGATTCAGGCAGAAATGTTCGCTGATCAGTCCTGTCTGCTGACTTCCTTACTCGCTGATATCATGTTGAAGTCACGTGTGACAGAAAGAATAGAATGGTATTCAGTAGAGTGCATACCTCCGCTTAAGGCCAACAGTCATCTTTTGTATTTCTGACATCATTCCCTAAAAAATGAATAAGAAACTGTAACAAGGCTTTATTTTGCAGTGCTAAAAAAAAGTGAGAAAAAAATCCATCTCTTTATCTGGAACCGCCCCAAAAGTTAATGGGGTCCATTCTGGGCCGGGACCCATCCTCCATCCAAGTGTCATCGAATCCACTCAGTGCTTTTTGTATAATCCTGCTGACAAACCAACAAACAAACGAACAAAAAAAAAAAAAATAAGACGTGGGTGAAAACAATATTTCTCTGGGTTTGAACTTTGCTGGAATGAGTAATGAGAAAAAGTAAATAACAGAAGCCAAAAAAAACAGTTAAATCAGGAGAGACTTGACGAAGATTACAATGCGTACAAAAAACAATGAGAAAGTCTTTGGTGGTCAGACTCCGTTGTTATGAAATGATATTTATGGAGGTGATGAAGCTGTGTGTAGAATATGAACCCCCCAGTGGAGTCTAGACACTGTTGGTGGTGGTCATGAAGAAGGATCCTGGAGATCTGATGATGGGGGAGTTGAACCCAGCGGCTGGATGAAGAGCTGGAGGAGGACGGGGCGGAGGAAGGACACACGAATGCCTGAAATGATAGATGGCAGGAGAGACAAAGTACCATGTCATATTTCCAGGGATCTGGTATGGGGATATGTGTAGCAGAGTGGCTTTCCTTCAGCAGATATGTATCAGTTCTTGTTTTACGAGTTATGCAATGACGAAGCTCCCTGCACCGACTCTGCCTCTGAACCAGCGGCGTGTGCAGCTTAGACCGCCTGTCATGTGGAGGCAGCCTGAGGCTCATGGTTTCATCCTGTTTGTCCCTGTAGTGTCTCCGCACCGAGGCAGCATATTGTGTCCATGCATTTCCTGGATGTTTGCGGGGGACAGAACAACAGAAGTGATTGTTCAAATATGTACATGTGTAATTAGTTATCAGTCTGCGAGAGAGAGGGATGAGAGAGAGGCAGCTTGAAATAAAGGAAGAGCAAAAATGGGAGAGATTTTCTGAATTCTTGTGAAATGGGTCAAACAGGACAATGTGTGAGGGGATAAAGTAAAATGCTCTCTATCAGTCAGACTTTAAAGTTTGTCTGTTTTTGTTTTTTTGTTTGTTTTTTTTTAATTCTAGACAGTTTTGATTGATCTCTTCTTTCACTGCTTCAGTGAGAACCAGTCCCTGAACCCCATCAGTGTGACTGCCTCCGTCTACCTGATTGATCTACAGATTACTTCGCAGGCACATTACCCAGGTAAACAACAAGCAGGTTGTTTGTCAGAGCCTTCCAAAATGACTGCATTCACATTTCCGGATCTACCGTTTCTATAGTTTCTGGTCTCGCTTGGTTCAGGCGACTTAAAGCTCTTGGATAAGTTTTTGAAAAAGATTGTGGCCGTGGTTAGGGAGAGAAAGTGACTGCCATCGGCTTGTTGTTAGGAGACGTTTGAACAATCCAACCCGACCGCCTCCCCTAAAGGGTTTTTTTTTTGTGTGTGTGTGTGTCTGTATCACAGTGTCGTGCTTTTCAGAGAGGCCAGTGCAATTCCACAAAAGTTGATAGACTTGCAAGAGACAGATTCAAGAGGCACTGTGCTAAATCGATGCAACTTGATACCATCTATCATTTGGCCCTTGCTTGCCTTGTAAACTCGCACACATCCACAGTTTATAGTTGAGCCTTTCTATTAAAAAAGTTTGTGGCGCCTAAGCCCGAGTCGAGGTAACCCTAACGACATACGCAGCGTTCTGTTCACAGTTCATAGAGTTGTCCCTCCAGAATACTCTCACAGGGTTAGTAGTGCTCCCTTTGACGTGTAAACCAACAAGTTTTTAGGGATACAACTGTTAAATTTAATGATTTCTTACATTAAGATAAACGTCCAGAACAGTAATGTGAACTAAAATAACCAGCTTGATGTGTATCCTGGAATTTATTACTTCTTGAAAAGAGTCAAATATGGAAGCAAAATAGTTGCGAATATCAAAAGTGACCAGTGCATGCAAGGGAAATCGTTGTTTCATCTAAATCAATGATGACCATGGTTTTGTTTTCAACCTTAAGATCTTCAGCGGCCCCCTTTGGCCCAACCTAAGAGACATTTCTCTGGACGCCCCTGCTGGGTCTCCACTGTGGTAGATGGAGATTACATGTATCAGATATCACACTTATAGCCTCTAGTTAAAGAATGTCTGACTTAATCGACTCCTGTGGGTCCCAAATATCATTATACATGTGGGCATTCAGTCTAAAAATGCTGAAATGTGTCGCCAGTCAGCACCATCGCCACAGAATTACCATTTTTAGCAATGCAATCCAGTAAATTTCACAGGGCATTTGTTCGCCACAACAGCAGCGTGTCACAGTGTAGGTTAGGGCATTGACTGAATTGTGAGGTTCAGGGGTTAGAAAGCAAATGTAAGTGACGGGTAATATTTTAGTGTCAAATGTTACACAATGCCAGTGTATTATGAGTCCTAATCTGGTTTGTAGTCGGTGTATCTGTGAATTGTAATCTTGTTAATGTGTGTGTGTGTGTGTGTTTTTTTTTTTGAGGACCCTGGAAGAAAAGCTGTTACCTTGGCATTTTTCTTACGAGGAAAAAAAAAAAGAGAGAGAATGTCCTCACAAAAATAGCACTCGCAACACGTGTGTCTGCATGCGTGTGTGTGTGTGTGTGCGTGTGTGTGCGTGATGCGTGTTGAAGGCATGTAGCCGTAGGTTAGCAGTGGGCGAGAGCGGTAACGCTGCTTCAGTCATAATAGGATCTGACGATGACTCATGCACAGCAAAAACAACAAACGCTCCGCTCTTCCCTCCTCTCATCTTCTCGTCCTCTTTGCCGTCTCATCTCAGGCTTCCTTCTCTCAGTTCTTTTCCCGGTCTCCCTTTTGATTCGTTTATTTTCTCTTTCTGTCTCCTCTCTTTTATCGTCCTTCCACCCCCTCCTCTCTCTTTTCTTATCTCATCGTGCATCGTTCCCTGTTGCATCTGAACTGTTGGCTGTGTTTCCTGTCTTCTTCCTGTCTCTCTTATTTCCCTCATTTTTTTTAATTTTTTTTTTTGCATCTTTCCTCTCCTGTGGCAGCTTTCTTTTTTGCCTTCCTCATACTTTTTCATCCCCTTTCCATTTTTTATTACTTCTCTTTTAATCCCCATCTCTTCAATTATTTTCTATTTTCTTCCTCTGCTTTGTTTTTCTTGTCTCTTCCCACATTAATCCCCCGCCGCTGTGCTCTCCTCTCCTCTTCAGTCTCCTAAAGTAAAACAGGCATAATGTCAAGATGATGCCTTGTTCACTGCCAAAGTGTCTGATCGAGTCAGCAAATCTGCATCCACTTATATATATTGTTAAATACAGGGTTGGATAAACTCTGACCCCACAGTCCCTCTCTGCTCACTCTGTGCTGCTCCATGCCTGCTGACTTCCTGCTCACCTGAAACTCTCCTGTACCAGCTACAGTCTCTGCTGCTGCTTTTCATAGAGCATTTAACAAGCTCTGTCTCCACCTCAGCATCCATCTTCAGTCTAACTTGTAAAGTTATTCTCATCACCCCCGATCTTGGTTCTGCTGAGCTTGGTGAATAAAGGAATGAAGGATGTACAAGGTCATAGACTTGACCGAGACTTGTGTGATTTTCGTCAAGCAAGCTTACATTTGTTGGTGTTCTATGTCAGTTATTAACGGCCGTCAAACTAGATAATACAAGTAAGTTGGTTTAAGCTTTAAGGGTTTAAGACGTTGGTGTTGCATAAGTATAATTTCAGGTGTCAGTATAGACGAGAGACATGGTAAAGGAGCATATCTGAACACTTCTGGTGCCAGTTTTCTGTCTCTGCTTTTGATGGTAGCAGAGATTATCTACCTGTTCTTCAGCTCCGATTGGGCGACTCCTTCTCCAGCCTGTAGAAACGTCCACCAATGAGCACAGCACCGGACTTAATAGAGCCGCTGAACAAGTCTGAGATGTGGAGGTTGATTCAGAGGTCTGGCAGCAGGCTGTGGGTCAGTCCCTTTGTGTTCTTACACATTACACCGGGCATTTTGCAAAAACAAAGTTTCAACATTTCATCGGTCACATCACAATTCATCCAACTCAGACACAGCAGCGACTAGCACAATCACGTCTCCTTCCTCCAGCGTCATCAGGGACAATTATGTAAAGAAGAGTCAGTCGTCTGCACTTAAACATGTCTGCGTCAGACTGTAGTGGAATAACAAAGTGTCCAGAGCGACTCAGCGCTGCTCACCTGCCTCGTCCCCCCCCCCCCGCTGGTTGTGTCAGTTAGAATTGTTATAAATTCGAGACAGGACGGCTGCAGATTGTTTTTCACCTTGCAGACACACACATAGATGCTCAAGGATGTAACAGTACAAGTGACCCGCTGTCTCTCTCTCTGCCTCGCTCTTGATTAAAGTCTGTTGTGCTTGTCCCAGGCTGATTGCTTTCTGAGGCACTGTGACCGAGCCGCACACCTCAGAGCGTCTTGTAGAAAGAGCAGCTGCAATTTTGTTGATTTGTTTCATGATCCTTGGGCCCCTTGAAACCTATTTGAGTCATATTGTCGAAATCTCACAAACACATTGGTGTCGGCAAGTTTTTCATTTCTATATTCCACCACTAAAAAAAAAACTGTTTTCTGCAGAGGTATGTGGTTTTTCGTTTTCGCCAAACTGAGATTAGCCCTATCCCCGCGGAGGAGAGATTTATGAGCCTCAGAATGAAATTTTTGTCAGCGTGTGACCCAGAAGGCAGATTTTTAAAAGTGGAGTGAAGCATTGTTCCATGACGAAAGGCCCCTCATCGAGGGGCCTGCTTTTATCGTCCTCTCTCCATTTGTTTTACAGACATTTCAAGTCTTTTTGATGGCGCATGCTGAAGCCTGTAGAAGTCCCTCATTTCCCCTTACCGCCAAGGTTATCGACTTATCAATCTCACTGCCTCATCTCTTCTCCGCTGCTTTTGTCTGAGTGGTACCCCCGTCCGCCTTTTTCTCCCTTCTCATTTTGTGCTTTTAGCGTCTTCTCACATCACCGCCCTGGCTCAATTTAGCGACATTACTTTCATGATTTTTCATGGTTATGCAGTGGAGAGTAACAGAGGAAAATAGGGGGTTTTGGACTAGATTCAGAACCGAGAATCTGGGGTTATGTGGTTACACGGCACAACTGCTTATCCCACCAATGCACCTCTATTAATGAAACTGTCTTTCATTGCTGTCCTTCCTCTCTAACTCTCTAACTCTGGAGCCACCTTCCTCTCTTCCATTTCCTTTGGTGCTATAACACAGACTAGAGCCGTCCTTTTCTACAAATGCACAACAAACACTCAGTGTTCTCTATCCTCATCTCCCTCTCGTTTACAGAAACACATTCAATCTCCTGCTCCGAAACAACCCCATCTATCCGTGTGCTTTTCAGTCCGTCTGCATCCCTGCTGTCATTATCTGCTAGCTGAGGCAATCATTTGTCTTGAGCAGGGTGCTTCATCGGCGCTCCTGTGCGTTCGTCCTCACCGCGTCCTAAATTTAAATTTGCTGTAAGCCCTGCTGCTCTGGCAACCCGCCGCCCCGCTATACCCTACTGTACCCTTTTCTATTTTACAGCAAAAATCCTGCGACATGAACACCGCGTCTCTGCAGTGCCCTCTATAAAACCCTCCCTGTTCTGTTGGACCTGCGTTTGATCCTCCATCATTCTTTCACACCCTGCCTCTGCGCCCTATACTTATCTGATAAACCTGGTATTGTGTCGTAAAATTGCCTCGCTCTAATCTGCTGTACCCTCTCCTCTGCTCTGTTGTACCCTGATATGCCCACCCACTGCTCCAGCCTTGTAAAAGTAAATTTCATGGTTGCTGGATTTTAGACGCCGAGTATATTTAATGCATTCTGCTGCTAAGTGACTGTTGGTGATAACTGCTGATTTAATGACGGTGCGGGCGAGAAATAGTTGAATGCAGTGTACAGAGGTTCACATGAAAAAAGGTCCTTTTAAAAAACAATCCTGAAGTGACACATTCATTCTTTTCTCGGGTCCTTGTTTGCCCCTAAACCTTCTCTAGCACGATACACGAAGCCTCTACTTTCTGACTATATAACGTTTTATTCTTTCCCCTCAGTTCCTCGAGGAACTACACAGCTCTTAGCCGCTACAACTCTTTCAATTATCTGCTGCACCCCTCTGTATCCTGGAATATGCTGCATTCTGTAACTATGAGCTACAAATTCATCATATGGTGTCGCTACCCAGATCCTACTGATCCGAAGGATTTGTTGTAAGGTGCAGGAGATAATCGCCATTTATAAGACTGCAGAGTTCCAGCGGCAGGCGTATTGGACCTTCTTCGTACTAGCTCTCACTTCGCTGTCATGTAGTTTATGTCGTGAAACCATCACAGTGTTGTTACGTCTAGTCACCATGAAAAGATCCAACTGTTACGTGTCAACGATGACTTTTGGTCAGGGCAGCAATAAAGGAACTGTTCTGAGCTTCTCTCACTTCTGGCGCTTGTTGTTTCACTCGTCTACCAACAACAACACCAACCATGTGGTTTGGCAGCCTGGTCGTCTTCTTGTGTCACCAAATATGGACTGAGCATGTTGTCGGTTGGTGTTTGGTGGGTCATTTTCAGGACTTTGCCAATCCTTATAATGTAAGTATGATCTGTTTCTTTAGCTTAACAAAGGGGTTTTCGTGCCTAAACCACCTAAACAGAAATAAATAACTGTCCAAAAGTTCTAATATGTATGTGAACTGTTTCTCAACAGGCTTTGCTTTGAACCAAACATTACTAATAACATGTAATTGATATATGAATTTTTTTGGGTTAGGTAGAGCATCATAGTTTAAAACTTAAAGGTATTGAATTTGTTGAGTTGGGATGAGAATGTTGCAGGAGGATCAGGCTGCTGAGTTTCATCTCTCATAAGATAATAAGGGAGTGTGTTTATTGATCCTATCTGCAAAGTCACACTTCATCATAGGGTTAGAGGATTAAATACCGATTAAAACATTAATAGTCTCCCTAACCTGCAAAACTCACAATGCAAATCCTGGACTTCAGTGTTTAAATCCACATTTAACTCCAACGATGAACTCTATAAGGTCAGTGAAAGTCAGACTTCTTTGGCTGGAAACAAAGAAGTGATATTTGAACATGATTTATAAGAGTCAAGTGTACGATACCTTCAGTCTATCCTGCTATAGCTCCTCCATCATCTGTTATACCCGCTGTGAGGTGTTATCATAGACCCAACTGGAAAATTCAGTCACGTATGAACTTTAAACAGTCGGTCAAGATATCATTTGTTCGGCCCGTAACAAACTGCTCAGATCATAACATGTCTTTGTAACATAGTTTGTAAAATAGATGTTTTGTGAATGAGAATGTGTGAAGGCTGGTATGTTGCTACACATCCCCGCCACTCTTGTGCTATACTTTCTCCATTACACTCCGAAATCCCCACAACATAAGCCAGTGCTCAGCAATATCACAGCGGATAAGAGAATTGAGTGTGTGTGTGTTTGTGTGTGTGTGTGTGTGTGTGTGTGTGTGTGTGTTTGGTGGTGGGGTAGAGGTGGAGGAGTGTGGAGTGCCAGAGAGAAAGAGAGAGAGACGGGGGAAAAAAGGAATGAGCTCGAGATAGAGAGTAAGAAAGTCGTAAGGGAGCGAGTGTGAGAGGGAAAAGGAGAGGAAAAAAAAGAGATAATTGAATTTTTAAAATGCCCTTTTATCGATCCCCTTGCACAACGTTACAGCTGCATTTCAATGCATCAAAACGTGGAATTACATCAGCCTTCCTCTCCCCTGATATATAGACGAGAAGATAAAAACATCAAATGCCGTGAAATAAAAACAAAACGGGGAACAGAGGGAGAGAATGATATCAGAAGCAGACGAGGGGGAGCAGAGATTTAACCTTCACATCTCCACCGCTGCTCCCACATTTCACCAGTGTCCTGGTATGGACACCTGTTTGGACTGTTAATGCACCAGTTTGCTCCAAGCAAAGTGAGAGTTGGATCTGAAACTCCTTCCCTCTTAACTTCCCGGTGACCGAATCTCAGTGGCTGAATCTGATATTGGCATGTGGAGGTGCAGCTGTGGCTCAGTGGCTCAGCACCTTACATGGCAGCTGCCGCCATCAATGTATGTGTGAATTACTGTAAGTCGCTCTGGACAAAATTATTATTATTTATGCCTGAATGTAAGAGTTTTGTAAGCAGTGTCCAAATGTCTCTGTCTTGCTCTTAACCTAACTATTTCCTGCACTTTCAGTCCAAACAACTGAGTGCAACACCTTGAATGACCTCCAGGAAAAAAACTGTCTTTGTGTTCTGTTAGACCCATAATTAAACACTTAGAGCTTCTCCCCCCCATGGATGTTTGATAAGAACTGGACACTGGACCCAAAGATGGCCCCTGTTCCGTCCAATAAGAACTGCTGGTCAGGTGGATCTTCAAGACTTCCTAGCTTTGGGTTTTACTCTCTGGTCACGTGAACACTGAACATGCGCATCCGTGTTTCTCATACTGGCCTCGGCCGTGAGTTCCTGCTCGGCCAACAGACTTCACATTGTGATGACGTTAAAGATTTTGAAATCACTTTTCTTGGCTCACGTAAGTTTGACAAACATTTAATCGCCATGGATCAATTATTCATGGTAGAATCAGTCCTAATTGACCTTGTTTGCAGTTTGAGGTGTCCTGTCAACACTCACAGTAGCTTTTGAGCTGCAGGGATTTTTTTTTCGGAGTGTCCACGGGGCAAAACTGGAAGCAAGACTGAGCTGTGGCGACGTATCCAGGTCTTATTATACATTCACGTTCTCCCCCCTCTTGTGTGACGGCCGTTGTCATCCCATGAAAAATATTACAGTGTTTATTTTTGAGGGTACAAATTTAGGTAATTGTTCACCTCTCCCTATTCTCGAGACATCTTACGACTAGAGTGTTTATTTTATAAAAAAAAGCCATTGTTCTGACTTTCAAGATGTAGCCAGCTTGCATCAATACACACCCGCCTCAGCTTAACCTCTGACTGCTATCGAAATTGGGTTCTCCACAGGATGTTATTTTCCTCCAGATCTCTTTCCTTTTCTTAGAGTCCATACGTGTATGCTTTGTGGTCATAAGGCCTCAGGAAGAACACCAGCTGTCACTCAAGTTGAAGCACAGACGTGTCTTCACCTCAGTTGGAGCCTCGCAGGGTGAAAACATGTCTGTTAGGATCTACGTGTGTGCACTGACTTTTTATTAGCCCAACTCTAAAAACTGACTTTGCATTCAGTCTGAGTTGCATCTTTACAGAATACATCCATAGGGTAGAATTTCTCTTCATATCTTTTAATAGATACTTATACAGCATATTGGATTTAGAGTTACAAACCATTTATCAATCGTTTGCATGATGTATGAATATTCTCAGGCAGTTATAGACTCTTTAAAAATAGGTTAAAACAAATAAAGACATATAATGATAATAATTATTATACTGTCATGCATGGTGCAACTATTTATGCACCAGCTCTGAATGCTTCCTAGGAGGTCTCGTTGCCAACATTAGTGCATTAGTAGAGTGAAATTCTGATGTCAGTGTGCAACTTCATTACAATTTGTAATAAAATAAATGCTATTTGCTGCTCTTTCTACATGGGTAAAAGATGTGAGGTGTTCATATTATCCTATACTTACAATCCATATTTAACTTGGACTTTTCCAAACCAATACTGATGGACATGTACATGCCAGGTCCACTAAAAAAGGAGTAACTGTTATTTCGACAGCCACATTTTCGCACAAGTAGGGCGACCTCAGTCTTTTTGTCTTGTAGTTATGACGGTTCGACAAAGAACACGGCAGGACTGTGAAGCAGCTCTCAGTAAACCTCGTCTGGGTCGGATAAAAGCTGTTAAAGAAGAATTACGTCAGCCTGTTTCCACCTGATAAAGACAAGAAAAACAACAGAGAAACAAACGCCGCAAAGGAAGATGAAGCGGAAGAGATCAAGACAAAACGGAAAACCGGAAGAAGAGATATTTACTGTTTCAATCCAACTGTCGTAAACATCACAAAATAAAATGTGCCTCGGCCGAGGTGGAGGAGGATAAATCAGCTCCCTGACTGTGAGAAAACATGCATCCACAAGACAAATGGGAAGCCTCTGAAATATTTATTACCACTGGGAATGATGAATTTGCATTCAGATGATGTTGGCCATAATTCATACAATTTCGGAACAATAATTCATAATTCAAAACACATTTACTAGTTACGGTCCTGATGTCTCAACTAATGGCCGTACAACCAAATGAGGGACGGAAAGCTGACAGACACATTTTAGCACTTTTGAATTAAAGAGAAACTATTCATCACATCACTGTCACCTCAAGTCTTCATTTCAATAAAGCTTTTCTTCATTTAATTGAAGAAACGTGTTCTTCTTTCTTTTTGTCATCCCATTTAAATTCAGCTTTCTAGTTGAATAAATCATCTGGTGCGTGTGTGTGTGTGTGTGTGCGCGTGCACGCAGTTGTGTATACGTGTAGTACTGTGTGTTGATTGTGTTCAGCCTGCAGAGCACACAGTCTCCAGCTAGGCCATGTGGATTAGCTTTCTGTTTCCCTAGATGTCCTTAAACTGCGTCGAAACTTTGTTTATCTCAGCGGCTGCGAACTCGCCGTTTGTGTGTGTGTGTGTGTGTGTGTGTGTGTGTGTGTGTGTGTGTGTGTGTGTGTGTTGCTCTCTTTGGGTGAGGGAGTGTGAGATGAGAGTGTGAATGTGTGTGTCTGTCGCTCTGTGATTATTTGTGTGTGTCTGTGTGGCCCCTTCTGCTCTGCAGTTTTAGCTGGCTGACCTACAGACAGACAGGGCAACTCTGCAGAGAGTTATGCCTTATGGCCTTTTCTGCAACACTGTACGCGTGTGTGTGCGCGCACGTGTGTGTGTTTGTGTGTGTGAGTCTGTGTGTGCACCAGTGTTTATTTATGACTGAGTGGATGTAGGTCTGTTGGTTAAGGCACGTGACTTTGTTGTGTTTGACATCCTTGTTAACGTCCTTGTTTGTCATGCTTGTGTGTGTGTGTGTGTGTGTGTGTGTGTGTGTGTGTGTGCATTGTGTTTGACCCACTCACTGTTCACTCTGTGTTTCTTTATCTACTCACAAACCCAACATGTATTTAGCATCCCCTTTGTTTGGTTGTGTATCATGAGGGTTCAATTGTGTGCTTCAGCCCGAGCTCAGCTTCCACATGAGGATGAATCCCTTTTCAGTTACCACTCTGTTGAAATGGAAAGGCTCAGTGCTTTATTCTAAGATACACTATTTTTCTGTGTAACATTTGGCATTGCCATCTGCTTCTCCAAATAGAATCAAACCACGCACAGCTAGTTTTCCTCATTTGGCTTCCCCCCCTTTTGCACAAATGCCCATCGACAAGATCAGTATTGGAGCCACTTATACCGACAGTATCTGCTCCGTGATTAGTGAACGGCCTGGTGCTTGCAGATACTGCATTCTCATCCCGGGGTGTCTGGTTCAATCCCAGCCACAGCTCACATGTTGTGCAGAAATGCCACAATGGTTTAACCCCAGACCAGTCAAATGAAAAGTTGACATTTAATGTTCCTGAAAAAACCACGGATACATTCAAACTCCCACGTGTCATACGACTGTATTGACATTTCTGCAATATCACGTTCACATTACACGCGCATGAGCTGACTTTTCAGAGACGGAACCCAAGAACCCAAGACCTCTGTCTGAGACAGCATTTCTAAGCAAGAAAGCAATGGACACCTCAATGAGGCATCACATGACGCAACCAGGGAGGCCAAAACAGGATCTCTTCCTAACCCTAACCAAGTGGTTTTTTAAGCTCAGAGTTGTATGTTTTACGTTCAGAAAAGATCATGTTTTGTCCTAAAAATACCTGTTTTGGTCACTAAAAACACCCAGTTCATAAAAAAAAACAGATGACAGTTGTACAATAAATATCCAGTTGAGTTACGTTTACAAATGAAAAGCAGTCTTGAACTGGCGGGGCAGCTTTCTCACCTGTGACTCCCTCACCATCTACATCATCTCCCAGTATGACAGTCAGGTCATAAACATGTAAAGTGAATGTTATATGACAGGTTTTATAGAAGTATCAGTATGGTACATAGGCCTATGACATGTACAGATGTGAATGTATCGGTGGATTGCAGAAATGATGACTGCCAACATTTTATCCTGGCGACTGGGCGGCTCCATGTGCACTGAAGACGATACTTTTCCCGGTCAGGTTCCCTGTAATCTAAAATAATGGCGTGGTTGAGATTCAGCCCCCCTGTTCAGTTGCCATTTCGAACTTAAAAGGATGCGTTTCTGTAATGATTCTGCACCAAACGCAGCCCATTTTCCCCAAGCAAACAGGAACCAATGCTGGCAGTGATGCAAGGGCTGCCTGTGTTTCTGCACTCGGTGCCGCCAACTGGACCCCGTTGCCAACCAAGCGCTCTGTGGTGCTGCCTTCACAGTAGGCACATAGTCCCACGTTCGGTTGGACTCAGTTGGTGGTGTTTGCAGTTACAACATCAGAGACTCTTGTCACTTGTCACTCAACTTTCTTGAGAACTTTAACCTTCTTCATTTTTACTTCCTTCTTACCTTTGTCTTGTCCTACTGTCATTTCAGGCAACTAAAGGGGGGAACGGTGAAGGTGAAGTTTGGAAGTTTAGCAACATGTCACTTGTGATGTCTGAATACTTACTCACAAAAGTCTGTTAGTGATGAGGAGAAAGCATGTGAGGGGGAGAGGGAGATTTGAGTTTACAACACTGGTTTTGTCGGATGTCTGGGCCTGAATAAATCAGGCTGGCAAAAACAAAAAAACTCCACTAGGGTCTAGAGTCGGCCATGAAGTAGTGAAGTAGTTGCTGTGTGCGATATCATAAACCTCTTAAAAATAAATACACACCGGGGTTACTGCAGCTGTTGAGAGTGGAGACCACAAGAGGTATAATCGAGCTGCTTTTGGTGGCACGTATGATGTCCAACAAGTTTGTGATTCCAGTTTGAGATTGCTTCTAGTGAAGAAAACAACACAAACCCTGTTGACTGCTCATTGTGATCCTCGCTCAAATAAAAGAGCGTAAATCATACGGCAGTAGTCGTCTATTCAGGTGAACCTTCCCATTGTTGCTCTTTATCACAAAATAAATGGAAGAATGTAAATAGAATCACTGTGGGAGCTGTCACACAAGCACAATACGTAATCTTGTACAATGCAGCTGTTGCAATAGTTTTATGTACAGGTATATCTGACTTTGAACTGCCAAAACGTTTTTGACCACGCTGAGGCTCGAAGGGTTTCACATTTTGTTCTGTATTCCTGGATAAATATTAGTGTATAATACGTTTTTGGAGTGGTCATGGTTGGAAACTGTCCTCAAATGTTAAGACATTTTGACAGGGAACATATTAAAGTCTATAATCATTTATTTCTGCATCAGGTTTCCTCTTTTAGTTGAATAAATTGACACATAACTTTAAATATACCCAGTGTCCAGTGGATTTATGAGAGCTGCATACAAAGTGCAGCATAATGAATATGTAATTGCTGCAAAGTGCTTCTCAAATACAACAATTCCTAATTCAATATATCAGTTTCCTGCATTTGGATCCTTTCATTCCATTCATTTTGTCAGTGTTACGCATTTAGGAAAAAAAAAAACTTGCGAGCACAATTTGATTTCATATGTTTGTATTCTGCCAGGATGAAAATGAGTCAAAGACTCTCTTCAGCACCAGAACTGTCTGTGGAGGTTTAGGGACCATGTGCAGAATTTAAGGAATACACCGTAAAAAAAACAGGGTTAAAACTCTGAAATCCAGTGTGTCATTACCAGGTTGATCAAAAATCTCATTTATTCGCATGTCAGGGTTTTTATCACATGTAAAGTCTATAAAAAGGAAGGCTGCATTGTGGATGCTGGCTGTTGTTGGGTTGGCTTAACTGCTTATGCAGATTTCAGGCAGTTTCTTAATTAGGTTTCAGCTAATTGCACGCCCACATGCAGCTTATAAGTCAATTATAGGCTAAACTGATCGTGGGCCATGAAAACCGAGTAACACATTTAGTACACACACGTGCAAACACACACACACACACACACACACTCGTAAACCGCCGCCCCCCCAGCATGTCTCACCACCTCTCCTCGACTTTCATGCATGCTGCCAAACTAATAATTTCTATGGTCTTGAATGTGAAATTGGGTTTTTTTGTGCGTATTTATTTATTTATTTATTTATTTATTTATTCCTCCGGTTTAGTTAAACAGAGGATGTGCGGGTGGCCTACATTTTTTGATCAGCCAATCTAAAACCCAGCATTTGCAAAAACATAATTGCTATTTGAGTTGTATGGGTGGTGCGACGTGTGACAGGCTTTTAAGAGTCTAACAATGCTAAGCTTACCTACATGGATGTGAGGATACACTGGCACTACAATGTGCTCAGTTAAAGCCACATGCGTGTTTGAACGAGGCAGCACGATTGCCAAATAAAGACCCCCGGCTTGGTCGAGATAACTGGAAGTGTGCCTTTAACAAAACCGCATTGTTAGTCAGCGTTTTATGAAAATTGGGGTGACATTTCCTGTGAAGCCTTTGCTGGGGTGGATTAACATGAAGTGATTTTTGCATCTGCTTTTTATTCCTCTCACCATCTGTCAACACCAAACCGCCAGTTTTAGCTCCGTTTTCTCAGCGAGGACAGCAGCACCTTCCCTCATCTTTTGTGCAAAGAAGTAATCCACTGATTTCCAACATGAAGTGGGCATCATGGATTAAATCATTTACCCCTAATAGTGATACATATTGTGTAAATCCAAAAATCATTGATGGAGAATGTCTGTAAATCCAGTATGGGCAGAAAACAGTCTATGCTGATTTGCAAAATTGCCGACTGTCCTCACCAGAAAAACTATGACATTGGTCCATTTATCACAGACCTTATCCTTTTCTGACACAGTGGTGTGAATACTGAAATTACTCTTAGCGGGGCAGAGGTAGTTGGATCATGTTATCCTCTTGAGGAGGAGGTCTGGGTGGACAGTTAGGTCAACAAAGCCTGCAATTTTGATGAACGAGGCTGTGGTTTTCTCCCAGTCTTCTACAAAAAGACTGTGGTCAAGTGTCCATCCAAATGTTGGATGAAAATGTGATTTAATGCACATTTTCATCCACTGTTGTTACTATTAAAATGCATAGTAAAAGTATGTAAACAGGAACAGCTCTGTGCATTCATAAACACACACTTGCCATCATTTTGCCAAATTAATGCTTAGTCAGACGCTTGGATGCAGCAATTACAAACTCATAGTTTGAGTCGGGGCGCCCCGTGAACAGAGGCTGTGTCCTTGCTCTGGCGGCCCCTGGGCTGGATTCCACCCTGTGGCCCTTTGCTGTATGTCATCCCCCCTCTCCCTCTCTATCCCCACATTTCCTGTCCAAGCCCTCAGCTGTCCTATCAAATAAAGGCACAAAAAAGCACCAAAAATATCTGGTGTGTGCAAAGTCACAGAACACAGTGGCAGACCTAACGAGGGTGAAGAGAGGTGACTGACTAGACGACAAATGATTTGTTGTCAAAACGAAAAGCAAAAGAACTTGTTTTTAGGATTTAGGATGTAAGCCCTGTGCTAAAACAGAACCTGACAGTCTTAAAGCGGCCCACACACCACCCAGACTCAAACCAACGGCCAACTGCCTTTATCTGACCACTCCGCTGCCTCTGGTCTGACCCGTTCTGCAGAAAAGTTTGCATTGAAACATACCGCCTCAACTACTGCCAGCTACACAGTAGCGTGTACGTTCTGTGCTTGCGAGAGATGCAATAAGTCTCCTTAACATCGGGTGGTGCTAGTCTCGTGCCAGTATTCCAAAACATGAAAACAGGAAATGACAGAAACAAAATGCAGACCATAGATTATCAGAGTAAAACAAAGCGCACACAGTACTGGCTCAGTATTCGTTTGACCTGAGAAGACGTTTGTGGAATACAATAACTTGGCATTACTTGAAAGATCATCATAGCTGAGCCGATGGTCGCATTGTCTGCTCTCGGGCTCGTTACCATATGAAGATATTGAAGTTGCAGGAGGGGAAAAGTGGTTTATTTACCATTGTCACCCCTCCCACACACTGCGCTGGTTCGCTAGCACACCGCCAATCAGAATGGTCATTGAACAGCTAGCACACAACCAGAGTATCCGACAGCGTCCAATAGTCCGACCACCAACACGCTCAGACCTTGCAAGTTAAATCTTACCAGACGACATCTGCACGGTTCCAGAAGCTTCCAACACAGCTGAACACACCGAACAGATTTGTCCCCGAACTCGTCTGAGTCTCCCTAAACGTTTCAGATGTCCAACGTTTGGGCCAGTGTGATCCTGCCTTAAGTGTGAAGAGTCGGTTACTTCACTGAGAAGTTGGAGGTGTGCTGCCTGTCGCCTGACGCTCTCTGAACAGCTCGCTGCGGCTCCCTCTTGTTCCACTGCTTCCATAGAGTGTGTAAATAAAACTCCATCCTGCAGTATTTGAAACTGATCCACTGTCAGTAAATGCCAGAAACGACTGTTGTTTTGTTTTCATAGATGCATCCTCGATGAATGACTAGCAATAATTGCTAAACATTCCGACAAACAATTACATTTCCTGTGACTTCGTCTTAATTGAAGTGAAGACATCTTTTAAATGCTCTTGAGGTGAAGCGTCGGCGGCAGGAAATGTTTGGTTTGCGTTAGCAGTACATTGACACAGCACTCCACAGAAAGTGAGTGTAACACCATGTTGTCATAACTTATTAAATCAATGGGAACGTTTCCTCACCACGGCGTCCCTAACCCCTGTTTGACTTGTGAAGCAGTCAGACGCATTTGCAACAAATTAAAGGGAATTACCAACAACCTCCCTCTCGTCTCATACAGAATCAAGATGCCCCTGAGCCAGGCGCTGGTACACGGGGGTTAAACAGTAGGAGAACAGATTGATTCTATCTTTAAGAATGCATTGCAGGTTGTTGCCTGAGTGGAAATTAGATGCTCAGAGAGATTTCTCTTGTTGTGTCACATTTGGGGGAAAAACAACATATTTTATACGAGGCAGTTACGCGACAGCTGTGAGAAGCGTCACCTGCAGCTTGATTTAGAGGGGCGTGTGTGTGTTTCTGGGAGAACGCAAGCTTTTCAAGGTATGTGCTCATGAACTGCAGCTAACATTACACTGAACTTCACACGACCTCCCGATCCTCTCACCGTTTGATGGTGCATCCGAGCGTGCCTGTCGAGCTGTTAGCAACATATTACTGTGTGCAGGTGCCTTATTTGGTTAAGGGCCGATGCTATCTAACAGCTGTAGTTGTTGTTGTTGTTGTTGTTCTGCACGACTTGGTTTATGATTTACAAGGAGAGCACGGAGAGGAAAGAAGTGCTGTTTGCACCGCTCCCCTGCAGGCAATAGTCTTGTCTGCTGGGTTAGATTGTGATCTATACGGTGGAAGCTGGAAATGTGGGGAGAAAACAAATTCACAGATTCTCTTCAGGCGATAGCCCTATTTATACTGCTGGTCCATCGATGTAAGATCGGAGTGGAGGGAATCAGGAAACTGATGAAAGGTAAACGGGGGGATAGTCAGATCCATCTGGATCATTCTGCCATGTGAGCAGTATAACTGATGACCATGGTTCACGTTTCTTAATGAAACCACGATGAAATCCTGATCCAAGTTATTAATACTTTACGCCATTTTTACATGCAGAAATCTAGAGATGCATGAAATTCGTCTTTTTGAGAGAGATACAGCAAAACACCCTTTTAAAAAGCTTTTCAAAGAGATTCACAAACCTCTTGCTCGTTCACGACGTCCTCTTCGATCCCTTCTCCTGTCATGATGTCCGTATAGAGGCTGCTTAGTCCGGCTCCATTACACACTCGAGTTCCAGCCCCGAACCTCCATCTCCTTGCGACCTGCAGCTCCTTTGATAATGGTGTAAATACCAACACACCCCTGCGCTGCTCACTTGAAGCTTGTGGAAAACAGAGAGAGGTGAGGCAGAGCAGCTGGAGGACATCATTCTCCAATAAGCATGATCCAATTTCATCGAAGTCCCTGCTGTGAAAACATTATGCAGTTAGTTTTTACCTGCTACCTGAAGTTACATAGTGCAGAAACAAGCAACATGATTTTGTGTCAAACAGACTTTTATAAATGTGTCACTGTTATTATGAAATACTGCATTTAGTTGACTGACAAACTTATGCGAACTGCGGTGTGATGCGTATACTGTGATGCACATTTGTAGACGTTTGTAGTTTTAGATCTTTGTTGCTACACTGTGATCCTTCTGCTTGATTCTGCAGCATGAGAATAGTCTGAATACGGATCCTGACTCACTGAACCCACACACGTTAATATTCATGCTCACTACAGGTGATAGTCTGACACGCTCGGCTGTGTCTACGATATGGAATTAGTACAGGAGGAGCAATAGGGGAGCGGACCGATGTTCACACCCGATTGGTCGTGTTGGACAGTGTTGTGATTATTTTGTCTTCGTGTGTGCGTGTGTGTGTGTGTGTGTGTGTGTGTGTGTGTGCGTGTGTGTGTGTGTGCAGCTGCCAGGCCCGGCCTGTCGTCACCCTGCCACTGCTTCTCTCCACACCTCGCATCTTCCTCTGAAAGATCATTTCTCTGTCATATCCTCTGAATTCAGCACATGGAGGAGAGAATATCCCAGACCTCAGCCGTACCTCTCTGTATTAAATCTTTGAAGGAGCACTTAAGTGGATTTCTGAACCACTGAGGAAAAAAATAATAATCTCCCAGTAGGTCACACAAACTATTTTATACCTTTAAACCTTTTTTTTTCTCATTTTTGAGGCATTTAGCTGATGCACCGGTCCGATGAGACGAACAGAGAGCAGGTTGAAGCTCGGTGACACTCACGGTGCAGATTAGCGTTTGGGGACACACTGTGGAGATTTTAGGTTGCAGGATTTGCTTCTCTGACCACGACGAGACCTTAAACTCCACTGTCTTTAAAGTTGGTCCAAGAAAAAAGTGACATAATTAGTGACAGTAATAGCTGAAGCTCGCCGCTTCTTTCTCATCAATACTGCAGTGATCGAAGCAGCATGAAGCAGCGTGTTATTCCTCCAGTAATAATAAAATGCTTGAATAGACTAAGAATAAATAAATAAAGAGATGTTATTAAAAAATTCCCCAAATCCACCATTTATTCATTCACTTTTTGGAGCACATTGGATAAAAAACAATAACATCTGTATTTATTATGCTTTTAGCATTGTTTAGCATAAAGCCTCGCAGTGCTGTACGCCTCTCCACAGATATTAACTTTTCCTCATTGTTCTCCAGCTGACGAGCAGACGTTTCATGATGGAAGCTTTAAATATCCAAATCAAAATGACTTGATTCACCAAAACAGTAATTTGCTGGTAAGACATACTGACAGCTACACACCAGACTCTCGACACACACGGTGCGCAATTTGCATGGCGGAGCTGCGAGAGTGTCAGACGGCATTCTGTATGATAATTGACTTTGATTTTATAATTGAACACAAATCCAAGCAATTAATACCCAGTGATAGGAGGGTTTTTTTTTTTCTCCTGGCCCGTTGGGTTGCTTCCGTTTCACCGACATTAAGACATCAGACTGCTGTCAATGCTCATAGTAGGTGTGTGTGTGTGTGTGTGTGTGTGTGTGTGTGTGTGTGTGTGTGTGTGTGTGTGTGTGTGTTGGAGAAAAGGGTGGAGGAAGACGGTGTAGTTGAAGATGGTGTCTGTGTCTGTGCTTGTAAAACGCCTGTGTTAGCTCGTTCATGTGTGACTGAGTGTTCATTTGTGCTAGTGGGCAGACTGCATGTGTGTGTGTGTTTGTGTGTGTGTGTGTGTGTGTGTGTGTGTGTGAGTGTGTTGTGTGTCTGTTCCAGTTCAGTTCTCTGTCTAGCTTCACTGTGGCATCTTACCTGTCTACTGAAGCAGACAAAAAAACGGAGATTAGTTATCCTTTTTTGTTTGTTTCGGTTTTGCTCCTAAAGTCCAGTTGAGACGGCGTTTTGAGAACACGACGCTTCCGTATCGTGACTTATTACGAGATCGGCAGGTGGGACATAATGTTGGAGGGAGAATCTGATTTGGACGTTGAAAAGTGGGCGTGTGGTGATGGCAGTATCCTTCAGGGAAAGAGAGACAAAGACGGTCGTATGCTAGCGAGATAGTTTGCAATTGAATTTAAGTTATACCATGTGGATTTCTTGTGCTACTTGATCGATCATTCATCATTGACATAACATTATTTCAGGGTGCAGAACTGATTCAGTGTTTGCTCTGTAAGAGAAACATGCAAATCAAATTTCAGGATCTCTATTGATACAGCAAATTAAGCATCATGTGCACAAGGGGAATAAACTCGAATGACATATTCATTAACTATCTGGTGCTCAGATATTTCAGGATGTCAGAGATTCAATAAATATGCAAAATGATATCCATCAGGTATCTGGTCCACTCATATCCCAAAACAGGATACATGAAAGATGCAATTAATATGTTTAAGATCAGACAAAAAGATATTATCTGTGTATTTCAGGTGTTGACATCCAGGTTATGAATTTTTCAGGGCCTGTTTATGTAGATATATCAATATATGATCTGTCAAAGATCCAGTGTGTGATCTTCTGGATGTTGTCTGTATCTAACGTATCACCACCTCGGTTTGTACACTGTTTTTGTGCCTATTTTCAGGTGATGGTCGTCTGTAAAATGTGTGCTTGTGATCTACAGAGAGCATTTTCCCCAAAGTGGATGAACTCTTGCCAGCGTGACTGAAACCACAGTGTTTATGGGGAAATGGAACAAGGTGTTAGGTGGAGAACACCTGAAGAAAAGATTGATTGAGAGGTGGATGTTATGTTATCAGATAGAACAGGTGTGTTCAAGGCTACATGAGCACATGTCATATCTTGTTTTATAGGTAGAGAAACCATAATTGGTATTTGATATGAGAACAGAAAGAAACTGATTACATATTTTGTGAAAGAGATGTCGCTCATGTGACATTTTTTTTTCGAGGAAGCATTGAGAAATTAACCGAGGGAAGAAAAGGGGAAAGATGGTGAGAAAGATGGAAAGCTGGTTGTGTGTAAGGTGGAAAAGTGAGGGAGAAGGTGATAAAGAAAAAAAAAAACAGGACAGACAGGAAATTGAGGCAAAACGGAAAGAGTCCTGCTCTGGATGAGACAATCAGTCTCTATTTGAACTTGATGATTGCGATCGGAAAAGGTAAACGGAAAGCTGCTGTTCCTATTAAGAAGAATTCTGTCGGGAATTTTGCTCGCTTGGTCGACGCTGTGCTTTTAGCCCGATTCTGGACGATCCTTTTCTTCTGTTGCAAAAATCTCATTAAATATGGAGATTGCATCTGTTTGGCTGTCCTGAGCATGTCTCCATCATAAAACACTCTCAGTGACTCAGTTCAGATTTCTCAACCAGCTGATTCATTGATTCAAAAATCTAGAAATATGTTTTTGTTTTAGCGAAGGAGGAAGAACTGTTGCACACTCGTACCACCGTGAACCGCCGCAGAGAGCAGGTCAGGGTGGATGTATCGGCACCGGTCTCAGGTCCAGGCTGATTTGTACCGCTCAGGACTTTAGTCCAAAGAAGAAACGAGCGAGGAGAGAGTGAGGGAGGAAATATAGAGCAGACCATTACAGGATGGACTGAGACAGCACATTTTTATAAGGCAGAGGGTAGAAAAGGCTTTATGGGAAGGGAGAGAAGCAAGAAGAAGAAGGTGGAGAGGAGCAGAATGAGGATTGGGGGGGGGGGGAATAATGTGTCAGTGTGTTGGATAAAGAGCGTCCAATCCCATTTCATCCGGACTTCAAAGACCCGCAGCAGCAGGGAATCGGACTTCAGCTGAAAGGAGAGGTGGTCACCTCCACCAGAACCTGGCTGCTGTCGGCTCCTTTTTTTTTTTTTTTTTCTTTAACATTAGAGTTATTTTAGCTGCAGCTTTTATCCACAGCGACTTACCAGCAGCCTCGGCTACAGCTATCAGCCGCAGCAGGAACTGTTGCCTCTGAAATCAATCAAAGCTGCTCTGCTGTGACCGGCGGAGGCATGATCAAATAATTACACGGGTCTGATTCTCCTCAAATCTTCCGCACATTTTAAATGATCTGAAATGTGGCCGGAGCTGTCAGAAATCAGTGAGTGATACTGAATACAGCAACGCTGAGTGAAACTTAGATCACATCTCATTCAGCCTAATCTGCCCCAGTTGTTCTCTCTTTCACAGTAAAATTGATTTACGTGATGATGATGATTTCTTTCTTAGTCCAATATGTTTTGGAGGAGATCCAAAGAACGGAGGGTCCATCACAGGTCCACATCGGAAAATGATTGTTAACAATTGTGTGATGTTGATGCCAGCTTTATTGTCCAGAACCAGACCGTTTAACTTGGACCAGGTGATGTGGCCTCATGTACTTTAATGTTTTGAAATCTTACATTTTCGGGTATTTATCAGATGCTTTTGTCCAAAGTGACTTACGGTAATTCATACACTGATGGTGGCGGCAGCCATGCAAGGTGCTGACCAGCACATCAGCAGCAGTTTGGGGTTCAGTATCTTCGACATGCAGACCAGGGGAATCGAACCAGCCACCTTCAGATAACAAGATGCTGGCTCTGACCCTGAGCCACAGCAGATGTTCCCAAACGCACTTCGTAAATGTTGGGAGTGAGCGACATGATCAAATGTCCTCCTTCCATATCGATATCGCAACAATACCGTAAAGATGACTGTCGGTAGGTTCACAAAACACACCGAGATTTCTGATAAATGATGCTGATATCAGGACTACGTTGGTGAAGGTTTTATAAAAAAAAGTCTGACATCACTTTAGTGTAATAAAGCCTTAAAAGATGATCTATATTGTTTCATGCAATGATAACAGTATAAATCATATTTCCCAGCCCTTCATTTAACACACACACACACACACACACACACACACACACACACACACACACACACACACACACACACACACACACACACACACACATTGGTTCCAAAGAGGATTCAAAATCCTATCTTCATTTTCATAACTGTTCCCTTCTGACTGAGAGGAATTAAATCAACCTAATAACCTTTAATATGCTTTATGGAAATGGTCAGCAGTGATGAGATGTACAGCTCCTCAGGAAGATCCCGTCAACCCAGGAGGTCTTTACTAAATATGGTAAAATGTAATAAAGACACTTGTATCACCTCCTCATTGATTCATTGAAAAGGTCGATGTCTTTTGGACACAGCGGCCGCTCTCAAGACACCTTAATCATAATGTTGCACAGTGCTTAGGTACAGCTCATAACACATCATTCCCACACGATTTTAATTCAACTAAAACAAAACTAAACATTTCTTTCACGATAGTCTGACAGGCCACGGCCCAAATCAGTAGCATACAAATTCCACATGGAGACTTACGACTACTAATTAGCGAATATACAAAATGTATATTACCGGTAGTCAAAACTGATTTTTTTTTTTGAGAGGAAGAAGACTCAAATCAACATTATTTAGAAATATGAAAAAGTACCCAAGTAGAAAAAGAGGCGGGACATGGAGTAACTTTTAATATACCCACAAAACAACACAAGGGAAAAAAATTATTCATATGTCAAATAATTTATACCATGTTGTTGAAGACGACTTGAATGTGCCGTTAAATTGTGTAATCTGATGATCCCGGGCCTCAGCTGCCTGCAATCTGAACCTTCATGCTGTGTCCGTTAAATATGTGACACAAATGTGAGGCAGTTTTTCAGAACTCGTGATTTAAAAACGGCCAAACAGCTTAACTGCTCTGATTTGTCCGAAGACCAAGTTTTGTGAGCGAAGCGTTGCCAACATCTCTCCCAAAACAAAGGGACTCGTCTCGTTGAGGAGCTGAAATCAGTTTCACACAGTCAGAGTTAGCGGTCGGCTCAGACAGCATGTCACTCTCTCTCTCTCTCCCTCTTTTTCTTTTCATCATTTTTGATTTCTTCTCTTTTGAGCTGAGGATTTTTTAACGAGATCCCTTTTTGATTCTGTTTGTTTTACCTGCAGAGTCGACATGCTTTGTCTTCTATTCTCTTTCTTCTGTCTCCTTCCCCCCCTTGTGCAAATGCAATCAAACAAAATATCCAAGACTCTGCCAGGTGCAGGAGTTTATATTCTAAGGGGAGACAAGAGTTACACTTTTTACCTCCTACTCTTTATTTAACGAGTCTGTAAACTTAAAGAGTGTTATCTTACTTCTCTTCTGTAGTGGCATATTCTGTTCAAGCTTTCTCTTTTTTCGACGGGTTACAGAATGTTAAATAATAAATCTTGATTTTTCTTTGTTCATTTGCTGTGAAGTGGCAAACTAAATCTACAGTTTAGACCATAACGCTGTGTTTGTTAGTATTCAGTTATGATTTTACAGGCTTTTTGATCTAATCCCTCTCGGGAGAAGGGTTAAAACCTGTGATGTTTGTTCTTAAAAACATATATTATGGCCACAATTGACAGTTTAGATATAAGCTTTGAGAAAACTCATCTCAGGTCACATTTAACAGTCCGCCGCAAGAGCTGAAGATTCAGGGTCGAAACCAGAAGTCTCATTTCACAGCACAAATCTATCTATCCTGCGGATGTGGATGCAGTTTGTCTCGGGAGGGAAGAAGAAGAAGCTCTTTGTGCATCTATCTGCCTCTATCTCGATCTATTCAAGACACCTTATCTGAATCATGAACCCGTCCCAGGACCAGGAGAGCTGTAAACTCACAGGTCTATAGACTCGCCTCTGTCTGAGAAACTCATTCAGACGGAATCATTCATCCTGCGAGGAGAAAAGATAAGATGGTAATTACTTCTTTTTCTCTTTTCAACATATTTCTGTATCGTGGGAAATGACTTCTACTTTGCGAACAGATAAACTTTTCATGATCTGTATCCGAAAGTATCTGGTTTGTAGATTGTTAATATGCTAACAAGGGCGATGTTAAATTCTGTTACTTGTGTTATTACCTGCTGCAGGGTCGACTGGTGATGTTTTCACGTGTCAGCAGATTGAGGTCTCATAGACTCAAAGCAAACCACAGACGCAATTATGAGTGGTTTTTTTTTTGTTTTGTTTTGTTTTTTCTGTCTGTCTTTGGACAGATTTTGTGATAATATCACAACTGTGCAAAGTACAGACATGAAACTTTGCAGGTAAAGGTGGTCAGGTAACAGGTTTCTGTTAGCATATTTGATAATTAGCCTTAAAGTTTAGTTTAGTTTTGTATTTGACCGTAAACCAGCGTCAGACAATGGTGACAACATATTAAAAGAATCCAGACTTCTAACGTCACGTTGATGCTCGTTGACGTCTCAGGTCAAAGTCCTCGGATAGGACACGAGTGTCCACTGTGCTCAGTTCCATATCAACCAATTTAATAATTGTTGAGTTATTTCAGCCGGGAATAAGGAGGTGGATGAATAGCCAACTGACGTGAACACAAACAAGATACCTTTTACCTTTCGACCAGCTCGTAACTGTTTTAGATCGAGCAGCCAAATGCACAGCGGAAGCTCTGATTGGCTGATTGTTATTGAGCTGCCTCCTGTTGTCTCCTAAATTGCTGAGCTCACTGATGTTATAAGAACGATGCTGATTAAAGCTCCAACAACTGAATAATCTGTTCCCGAAACAAAAACACACACAGAAAAAATAATGGAACCATCAAATACTTGACAAAAAAGCATTTCACACTTGTTAAGGCCGACACGGGATCGTTCTAACAAAATGCCATCACCGCGTTACTTCATGCATAAAAAACGTTTCCTGTCGTTTATCCTGTTGGGATTAAACTTTCCGCTGGATGTTGGAGAAGTGATTTTCCAGTGGATGATTTGTCTGTGTTTGTGCGCGAGCAGCTGGCGATGAAATCACATTTTGACTTTATTGATGCTTTTGCTATAATTGCACTTGTATATGTGACAGTTTGTGAGGTTTCCAGAGGGGTTTAGTCATTTTGTCACATGAAACGGAGACTATTCATTAAAACGCGTGAAGAGGACAGAAAAGTTTGTTAGAGAAAATTATAGAGCAGCATGTGGACACTTAATTGAGATAGCTCTATTAAGATTTATACAGATAACTCTGTGTGTGTGTGTGTGTGTGTGTGTGTGGTACCAGTCCATTGTGATCTGTGGAGTCATGGTGTGATTTCCGATGAAACAACCTCAATTATCATTAAATTCCCCTGCTCCCATTTATCAGACAATAGGTGAGAGAGAGTTTGAGTGTGTGTGTGTGTGTGTGTGTGTGTGTGTGTGTGTGTGCGCGCGCGCGCGTGTGCATTCGATGGCCACTCTTCAAAAGGAAATCGATAAAAAGAGATTCTTTACCGCCAACCTGCGTCTCGTCTTTTCACTTTTTTCTACTTTTCAATCTTTCCTCCTTCGTCTCTCCTCCCTCCGTTAGAGCTGCTCAATAAACTACGTCACGGACTCGAATCGTTTCCATCTCTCACCTTTTCCCTCTTTAAATTCCCAACTCTGCCTGTTTCTCCGTAACATTTATTTACCTCTTGCCTTCTTCGTTTCACTCCTGTTTTCATGCACTCCCCCTGCTCCGTCCATCCCGGTCGCCCCAGGGTGAAATGTTCGCAGTTAACATGTCTGTAAACCAAATGTGGACCCGACGTACACCACCACCTTCACCTTGATATGCTCATTATCCACCTGTAGCAGCGGGAGGCAGGAGAGGCGACGGTGGTGGATATCTTTTGAGGATGCCTTGGAGACGTGTCCAGCTGTTTTAGTGGCCACAACCTGGGTGTTTTTGGTAGAGAGACCTGCCGACACAACATTCTTCCATGTTTTGTGGAAGGTTATAAACCGTCTCCATCTGTGACCGTGGCAACCAAAATAAGTAGTTTAAGCAAAACCACAATGTCTAAACCAGTGGTCCCCAACCTTTTTTGCACCTATGACTGTTTTCATGTAAGACATTATTTTACGAATCTCATCATTAGGCCTTCTCCTTTTTCCTTCGCAAAGTAGCTCTCCAAAGACGTTTGTTTTCCACTCATTGTAACGAGCTTGAGGGCTTATTTTTTGTGTATAACGTGACTGAAACAGGTACGTGTCAGGTAAGAGGAACAGACAGATGTTATTATAAGGGAATCCGTTTTTCAAAATAAAAGAACTTACAGAGCGTGATCTTCAATATAATGGAAATAAAATAACGTATTTTTTCTTTCTCCGCACCAAACGGCCCTCAGACTGGTACCGGTCCGCGGCCCGGTGGTTGGGGACCACTGGTCTAAACCTAAATGTATGAGCACAGCGTTGTGAAAATAGAGAAACAGAAAATTCAACCTGAAGAAACAACATAAAGTAAGAATCCAGCTTCTCAGCAGTCAGTGGTTAGATTTCTTCTCTCTCCATCGTAACATCAGCTGGACTTTTTTTATGCAAGAAAAAAAAACAAAACAAAAAACACAATTACAGATGAATAAAAATGACATGTTAATTGCGCCAGGGGGTTAAAATGATATTGTACTTGGTGTTAGAAAAAGGTATACATTGTGTGTTTACTGTTCGATTTTTTCAAGGTCTCTGTCAGGCATTAAATCCAGCGTTGCAGCACTGCAGTGACCCTGAATGCACCGCTGTGCCTTCACAGTACGTTGGGTAATGTGCTATTACAGAGCTGCAGAAACACACAGCTCCAGCGTCAACCCTGATTCTCAGTTTTCTTTATTTAGTTAATGAGGTTGATGTTGAAGCCAGAAGTTTCCCTGTTAGTACTGCAGTAATGGACCGCAGTGCAAATGGAAATCCATGAGGACTGAAACACTCGTTTGTGTGACTCACAAACAACACACACACACACACAACCAGATAAACACAAGCGCTTGCTGCGTGGATTTAGACCCACGCCGCCTACGTGATAAAGAAGCGAGCGTTATTTTCAGTCGGACTTCAGACACACAAACACACACACATACGCACAGAAACATTTACACAAGATGTTGTCATCGTGCTGCTGAGCTCTTTGTCATGTTGCATCATCTGTACACAGGGTGGAGAAATCAAGCGGCCTGCTGCTGTGTGTGCGTCACAGGCAGAACTGCTCGTGCTGAAGAGTGTTTTCAAAGTGAAGCCTGTGAGGTTTCAGCGTGGACGCCAAAACATGACAATAGGTCCGTGTAACAGGCAGGATTATGCTGTTCCGGTACCACAGAAAGTGAGCTGGGTCTTAGCTGGGCCTCGGTGCTCTACACAGGAACACTGAGGCCTACTGAGACGACTGAAACTCCGATTTAACAGCCTGCTCAGCCGAGCCTGTGGGAGCCTAAATCCTCCGTTTGATGGTTAAAGCTGATAATTTTTCAAATAAAACACGAGTTGTCTGATATAATATTCCCAGAGACGATATTCTTTTTACAGTACGCAGTTTGAAAACTTGATCCGAGCGTTTGAATCACAGTGTCAGTGTTGCTTCGAGCTGAACAAAGAGACGGATACAAAGATACTGCACGACACTAGGTTGGAAAAATAATAACAGCATCTATGTTGGTTCCAGCTGACCTCGATCTGCTGAGAAAGCAAATATGATGTGCAGATGAATCCATATGTGCAAAAGAACATCATCCACATAGAACGTGTTCAGCGTACGTGTTCTGGACAGTAACAGGTGGAGGTGAAGATGTTGAAGTATTATTGTGTCTTTTATTTGGTGTAATAATAAGTGGACTGTTGTTCCACTGCTCCACTAATCTTTTCATCCGGTCCTGATGGGTGGCGCCGAGACAATCTGATGATTTTTGATCGATGATCTTATTTTCAAAATGGCTTTTTTTTTTTTTTCCAAGCTTGACATAATTGAATTGTCCTCCAGATCTGCGCTATGTGAACAATGGATGTTGATTGGGTAAATGACTTCACGTGGCTCTTCCTGTGGTGCTGAGTTATTATACAACCTGGTGCTTCAATGGTGCAAATGGAGGAATTCAAAGGTTATTCAGAGTCTGGCTTAATACTCGACGAGGCATTTCAAAGTTGAGAAAAACATATTTTGTTTGGTTTTCACTGGTGATCGACTGTTTAGAGAACGACTTCAGATGCTTGTTTGTTGGAGCTGTTGTAGTGACGGCACTTATTCTTTGGTTGAGTGGCTTTTTGTGGACACTTTTCCATTTTGTTGTGCGTTTTAAGAGCGATATTGCTGTTTTTGTTGGTTAATAACACTTTTTTTTCAGCGTTCATACCATTCAAAGTTTTGGCCGTCGCTGACATCACTCTGGTTTGCTCGATCGAGCCCCCTACTTTATGGTTTGTTGCTTTCTGGTTTCTGGTTGCTATTGTTCATCTGCTTTTTAGACGTGTTTTTCCTCAAATCATAGTAGTGATGAGACGGAAGTGTTTATTTATGGGCTGTTTCGCCTCATTTGTAAGACAGAGCCAGAGGAACCTTACTGATGTTTTGAATCACAAAGCGAGAGACACAACACAAGTCTTCTTTCTGGGTCCACATCCAATCCTAAATATCATGTTAGGCTACAAAATTACGTACAAAAACATCTCTTCTTTTATTAAGTATTTCTGTGGCAAGTACAGGTAAAAGGAATTCTGAAAAACACGTTCTTTGTTTATTCATTGATTGGACTAACAGCACAAATTGGAGACCCATTATTGTGCCTGGAAAGGAAAGGAAAGGAAAAAAAGGGCTGTTTAAGATTGTTTGTTAATTTGTGTGTTTAGTCCTGAATAGCAGTGGGCAGCAGCCTTCAATGGCAGCAGCAGGCGGAATCCAGCGGCGGCGGCGGCGGCGGCCATGCATGAGTACACAGCTGCAGGGGACACACACACACACACAGTCACACACGCGTAAAATACACTCACAAACACATGCAGCACTACACACAAGATACACAGGGGTGCATTCAGATGACTTGCATTTGTACCCACATACACACACACGTATACTCTGGCCCACGTGCTCATGGTCGCCTCTGTTTTTTAATCTGCGATGACGTTAACAAACAACGGCGTGACAGAGGCTGAAAAGGCAAGAAGAGAGCGACCCAGAGAGAGACGAGGAAGGAAAAGCAAAGGATAACCACGACAACACGACACTGTGATGGGAAATGTGTGTCACACACACACACACACACACACACTGCAGCCCTGATGAACAGAAAAGAGACCAGAGGATAGATATGAAACAGAGAGGGGGGGACAGGAGCCAGAGGTGTGGTCCTGTCAAATGTAACATGCTTATATTAGCATGTTAGCTCAACGTGCAGGCGAGCCTAATGCCTTGGTATTCGCAAGTAACTACTACATGACGTGAGTGCGGTAGAAGCAGAGCTCAGGCTGATGAAGTATAGCTCAGAGTGACAGATGATCAGAGTCTGATAATGCAGAGCTGAGCTTCACAGGCTGAGTCTGAGATATATCCTCGAAGTACAGCGGATAAACCCCGGGTTTATTAAGAGAGCTGTACCACGTTCCAAGACGGCAGTTCAGGCTGCTCTTCGATACGCTGCAAACATTTTTCAGGGCTTCCTGAACTTCTGGGTCCATTGAGCATGCACATTAGAGCGCCTCTCCAGCTGATTGAGAGCGTGAACATTAAAGGCAACATGATGTCTTCCTGAAGTGTTGCAGCTCTCACACTTCTCAGAGTTTATTGGAACTAATCTCCAAACTACTGATGAAAAAAGTCACTTTTAATCGTCTGTGATGCACCAACAATCTTTAATTAATTCAAGATTACTTATGTTTAACAGGCTTTCCTTGTAATGATTACTAATGATTCCTTTTTCCTGATGATTGTATTCTGTTTATCCTAAGCTCCTGCAACAGTCCTCAGCTCTGAGATTATTGTTGTTATTAATTATTGTTTAGAGGGCACTTGTCACTCATGAATGTCACAAACACTCAGACTTTTTCCATCATCACAATTCATGGTATTAGGCCGTTTTAATAACCTGATCGGCAGAGTGAATATTGGCATTTGACACTCCTGCAAACCATAAATGTGTTGAAACGTTGTTTTATTTGCATATTAAATTAGAGCATGCAAACTCGAGACTTCCAACGACTGAGTCCGCTAACTTCCAGTTTAGTGCCGAGCTAACTTGGATGGGGATAAAATGTAATCGAGTGGCTCTTCTAGACTCTCCAATTTGTTTTGGGCCGAATTGCCCAAATTCTGACCATAAAACGAGTAATTTCGCAGATGTTGTGAGGCTTTTATTATGGTCTTATAGATGCGTCTTTCACATATAGCTTTCGGGAAAAGGTTCCCAGTGAGCATCACATGACGATGGAATTACACGACTTGGTCACGACAGAAAGTGGCTTCAAGGTCTTGCACTCTTTATCGGCGCTTGATCTCGACGATGAAGCGAAGAGGAAGTTACGGTCAAGCCAGCTGTTAATTAGTCCTCCTCCTCTTCTTCATTGGTTAGAGTTAGGAGTCCCTATACACGTCTAATCATCAGTGTTGATGATGTGACAGACCACCACAAATAAATTAATGTGTGGGAAACACTGATTTAATTCCAAGAACTTGGCTACTATGTCTCAGTCTCTTTCTGTTTTTTTTTTTATCTCAGGTCTGTCAGTTAGTGGACGTAAAGTAATCAACCTGCGACACGTAAAAGTGTTTTCCTAAACCTAACCAAACTGCAACTGTTATGTGTGTATTTTGTTACCATGACGATGACGGGTCACCTGACTATGAATCTGCTCCCTACAGAAGTTAATAGGGGAGGATTGGTGTAACACACCTGCAGCTAAATTGGACCCTTTGTGTATTCACCGCACACAATCTAACCGTGTGAAGTCAAGGTGTTTGTCTGTGGATTGACTGGATTAGGTAAGAGCAAAGTGGTTCCTTCATCTTGTGATTTATTCACATTTTTTTTCTAGTTTTCTGGAGTTTAATAAGGCTCATGGGGATTTTTTTTTTTGTGTGTTCAAGGTTTCATTCTTTGCCGTTTTATTACTCTTCGAGGTTATTACGTGAAGTCTGAGGCTCTGAGCGGCTCACAGTGGAAGCAGCCGAGGACTGCGGCGCCATTTTTCAGGAAACATTTTATTGTGCTTTGGCAGGTTTTACATTATGTGGCACTTATGACATTATCGGCTTTCACAAGGATGATGAAGGAAGTGAAAGATTTGTACTGGGAAAGACACACACACACACACACACGTAGGAGGATCTAAATGCTCTTATCTTGTTATTTCTGATGTGCTCGTACTTTCTTGCTTTTATCTTTTGCTTCTTTTATTTTTTATCTGTATTTGTTGTTCTCTGATCTCCGTAAAGCACTTTCTGACAAACCTGTTTGATAAAAGCACTTAGGAAATAAATCAGACTTGGCTCGCAGACGAGAGAGTGAAGGGAAGAGGAGAGAGGCAGCGAAGGAGAGGCTGATCAACAGGAGGACGAGGTGGATGAAAGAGAGTCAAACAGGAAACTCAAGACGAGGACTGAGGGAGGAGGGGAAGAAAAACATTGGATGAACAGGAGGGGGAAGACTTTCAGAAGGAGCAACAAGTAGTTACCTGTCTCCTTCCTCAGAAACATCAGTGCTTTCATGCATTTATATAAAATCTGCTGTTTAAGCAGGAACATGAACATATACAGTTGCAGCAGACAAACACACAGGCACATTATACAGTTTCACAATTAAAGAAAAACAATTACAAGTGAGATTGCGAATACACAACAAAGAACATTTCATATGTCCCAATGAAAAAAGAAAATATACCGTTAAACCTTCTTGGAGCTCATCAGTGTGCAGCATATCATTTAAACCTACTTTTTCCAAGTTCAGTGTGAACTGGAGGTACAACTAACATCAAAACAGTGACCTCGCGTTGCAAACACTGTACTTGAATTTAGCGAGAGAGCGACTGGGTAGTTTTTTCAGTTGAGCTTCTTAAATAAACAACATGTAATGCTGCTCCCTTCTGCCAAGTGAGAAATGTATCCCAAGTGATAAAACGCAGTGTGATGGGATGTGATGTACAGAGTCAAGAGGCTTTAAACTGGAGGGAGAAACATGCACGTATACACTAACACCATATGAGGCGCAGACAGAATTGTGGACTGTATATTACTTCTGGTGTTGTAGAACTGAAATGGTAACTCGTGCTGCAGATCTTTCTGACCGTAGCGTAGTGGGAGCTGCGCCGTGATTAATTAAACACTGCCCAAGCAATGCAGTGGCCTGTCAACAGGAATGTAGTGCTTAGAAAGCAAAATGGACCACATGAGCTGTTGTGCTGCATTCATGTTCTAAATCCCTCTCGAGGCAAACTTTTAAACTTAAAGCAAAAGTGTAGCCAACAACGCCGATGATGGGACTGTTAAATTAGTTATAGGTAAGATATATAAGTTATAAATATGTTACGTCTGTTATGATGTTATTTCAGAAACATGCTGCAACATAGAACAACCCCAGAGACTACACGGGACTGCATGAAGATTTATGTGCAACAGTACACGACAAGAGCTCTGGAAACACTGTGCATAATTACCCAAGACAATGCAAAGAAAATTCATGACACTGCAAAAAAATGTACAAGCTGTTGGAGAGTTGAAAGCGATAGTTCAAAGTGTAAATGTAATTTTCGTATGAGCGGCCAAATACGATGCAAAATTACGAAAGAAGGGTCAGAAGTTAAAAGCTTCTGTAATTGTGTTTTTCTCGCAGCAGTGATGTTTGGCAGTAAGAAATCCTCCCCTGATGAGCCGAAGCTCTTCAGCTGTACCCGACCAGAAAATGAAGAGGACAGCGTGCTTTTATCCAACGAGACAAGTCAAGTTACAGGAGTTAGAATGTTTCAATCACCAGCGCCAGGAAACTGTAAAGTGACTTTTTTTCAGCACTTCCTGCTCCAACATACTCTGAAGAGTCCCACTGGAGTGCAGGTTGTGTAAACGGCACCGCTGTGTTGTGTGAAAACAGAAACACTCAAGTTAAACTTAAAATATGGAGCTGTTTTAACCTCCCCTGTAGTGCTGCCCCTGGGATAACATTTGTCGAACTGAAACCCACATCAGCGCTACTTAATGTAGCGGTCCGAATGCTCCAGCGGAGCCGATCGGTGACTGACAGTCGGAGGCTGCAGCAGGACCAGTCGGCTCCCAGGTGTCAGCGCTGCGCGAGCGTGGAACCAGATGCTGCAAGAAAGAAAAACAAGGAGGCATCCGCAGACAGTTCTCCCCTGATATCACTCCTATAAAAAAAAAGAGAGGAGGAAATAAAAAGGAAAACTTCATTAAGAGTCCTGTGAGAGTTTTACTTTGATGTCGGAAATCGTTTTGTCGGAGTCTGAGCAGCAGCGTTCAGAAGCTGTAAGGAAACGCTTTTAATCACAGACAAGGCAGAAGAAAATGTTGTAACTGGGTCTTGTGTTCGCACAAGTTACAGACAGCGAAGCTACAAAAATGTGAGCTGCGTATATTTGTCTGTTTGTGTTTATTAAAACAGAAAACCCAGCAGTGTCATGGCAGCAGCGGTGTGTGTCAGGGAGTGTGTGTGTGTGTGTGTGTGTGAGAGATGAATGCAAACATTAAGAAGTGACATGAATGACCCTCGTAAACGTTACAGCCCGAAGAGAGGCAACCTTCATGCTTCGTCCCACACACACACACACACACACACACACACACGCTCGGTCTCACACAGCTAATTAAGAACCAGTGATCAGCCTGTTTTGTTCTTGCTAATGCGCATTTTTATTGCCGTGCTCTTCCAAATCACATGCCTGAGCAATTTAGTGGCACTATAAGCACAACCGCAGAGCCCGTACGTCGTGATTAAAGTCCCCGTCGAACCGAAGCACGACCGGCGATCGCGCCTGGAGCGCATAAATAACAAGTTAAGACACTCGACTCACTGCGACATCGAGGGTTCGAGAATTCTTCGAGGGGGGCATACGACAGCGTGAGATTGAGTAGCACTTCATCTCGTGGAGTTAACATATTAATGACGCACTGACGATGATGGTGATGTCATGTGTGGAACAAGTACATCTTCATTTGTGCGTGGAAACATGTTTATGTGAGCAGATTTACCCCAGCAGTTTCAGAGTTCACTCTGAAGTCTTAGTATCTATTCCTGAGGCGTTCTCGTGGAGCGGCTCACTCTTACCCATCTGACCTTTTAAGTCTTCATTTCCCACCAAGATCACTCAGGTCCTCTGATCAGTCACTTGTGGTTGTGTCATCTGGTCGGCGGAGGCTCAGGGGTCACCGGCTCTCTCAGTTTTCCCAATCTGTGGAACAAAATTGCCCCTCGGCAGTCATTCCAAGCACAGCTCAAGGACTACGGCTTTTCTTTCGGCTTGTGAACTTAAATTGTTTCTGCTAAGCGAGCCTCTATTAAGGTTGTTTTTTTGTTTTTTTTTTTGACACTACTCGATTTTATCTTTACCTCTGCTCGAGTAAATGCATGATTTTTGTTGTCTGCTCTGTTGACTTTGGTTTCTTTTGCCCTTGTCTGACAGCACTTTGGTCAACTCACACTCTTTTAATTGTGCTCGACTTCCCTGCAAAAACCTTTTTTTTTTTTTCCGGTCGGCTCTAGAGACCAAAGTTTTGCAGTGATAAATGACACAAGCAGCTGCACAAGAATCTTACCAGAGGTTGGCGTAAACATGTGACGTGAAGTGAAGCACGAAGTTGGGCGTGAACAGTGAAGCAGGTCGAATTTGTCTTCAAAATAAGAGTTTTACATTGCACCCCATTGGTGTTTAGAACTGGGTTCTTGGGGGGGACTTTTAATTTGAAAGTAGCGACTGTTAGTACCTTGCCGCTACAACAACAAGCGGACAACGAAGACAGCTACAGAGACCGAGGAGACGCTGCATCTCCTGGATCTCAGCGGCTGTCCAGTTGCTCATCTTGACGTCAGCGGATGAAGTGATGGACTGACTGCTGTGATCAGCTGTTTCCTGGTTTTAGAACTCCCCGACTGTGAGTCGCACAACAGTGCACGTCATCGACACCTCCGCCCATCTCACACAATTGCCGGCACATCGAGCAATGGAAAAAAGGAGGAGGAAAAGTGCACCCTCCGAGGAGTCAAATTGGTGGACCACAACAGACGCCCAATATACCTCCTTCTGTCTAAATCTGCAGACACCGCAGCAAAAAGGACGGCCAAATTGGCGGCTTGCTGCCCAGTATAAAAATGATTATTGTGGCAGTGTTTCAGA
Organism: Acanthopagrus latus; assembly: GCF_904848185.1. NCBI lineage: Eukaryota > Metazoa > Chordata > Actinopteri > Spariformes > Sparidae > Acanthopagrus > Acanthopagrus latus. Next base: position 4,051,428 of record NC_051044.1, on the reverse strand, counting down.
CACTAAATGTTGTGGTTATTTGGTAGAAAATATATAAATATATGCAAATATTTGTGTCTTCCTCCTTTGGGTTCTCTACTGAGCTCCCCTGAATTCAACACTCGCCATCTGAGCCAGAGAGACGAGTTCGTCCTCGACTTCAAGTTCTTTAAGTGCTTCACTTGATGCCAGCAGTTGTTTTATAACAGAGGGTGTCCGTGTCTTGTTATTGTTGATGGCGGTCATCTGACACCGGGACAACATTCTTCATAAGCTCTTCCTGTCAGCGGGGACAGTTTAGTCAATAGAGAGCCGAGACACTTTGTCATTATCTGCCAAAACTGTCAGCGCTAAACCAGTTTGTGTGTCCTCGCAGGAAACCTGGTTGCTTTTTGTGTCACTCTTGTCATCTTTGAAATGTGAGGTTAGGGTTATATTTGACTCTTATTCAGAGTATTTGAAGATTTCTCTCTTCGCTTTTGTCACTTTATACTTTCTGTTCCTGCTGTCTCTGTTCTCATTACAGACATTGAGCTGAATGTAATTGTTCATTTTCTTTAATAGGCTGGCTGAGAGGGAGATTGATCACAAGAGACAGAACAGATATTAAGTGAAGATGACACCATTTCTTCAGCAATAACTTCTCTTCCAATTCTTTTGATATCTTCAACGCTGCAGAAGCTCCATGGATCACTTTGAACAGATCCAAATTAAGTTTTTTCTTTTGTGCATGCCAGGATTTAAGGTGTAGTATTTTCATATTTCGATGTTTGGACAGTGATTTATTCAAAGCCAGCATGCAGGGAGTAACAATTTTCTCACCACTCAACGTGTCGGCTTCGCAGGACGACCCTTAAGGCATATTAACACAAACGATTAATCTGGAGGATTAGGTTGCAGCCTTTCTATCCAGGAAACTGTTTATATATGCAGATTGTGTTTTAGTGTGAATTGTCCCTTCTGGGGTTCTGTCTCAGGCCCATATGCTTCATCATCTGCTCCACCGTCGGTGTTGGATGAACTCATTAGCGTATGTAATCATCAGCGCCGAACTTCCCGTGCTTAAAGTGGCGATTTAGTTTTAGATAATTTCACAATTATTGCCCTGATTGTATCACTTTCGGTCATGTAAAGATGTTTTCTGCACATAAACATCAGCAGTCGCCCACACTGCTTTTTATTAAACATCACACGGCACGTCCACATACTGATAGAGATGTGTGAAGCCTGTTGCGGAAGAGCCTGTTAAAAATCCAGAGTGGTAAAATTAATGAGTGTTTGCCTTGAGCGAGGCTCTAATTTGACTCCAGTCGACTGCTATTAAAAAAATAAGTGTGGGAAGAAAAAGCTACTGTAATTCTGAGATTAGATTAAAGAAAAAAGACATTGATGTGAGACTGTGACCAAGTCATCAATCTTAAATTTAACATAACTGTCCATGCGGAAAGAAAGATCAACCCCCCCCAAAACATAATTAAGTTGTGAGGCTCCGTGGCGGTCTGTGATGTTGCTGTGGGCGTCTCAGACCAACAATCTGTTCCTATGCAGTATGTAAACATAGTCGCACCAAAAAAAAGGAAAATTAGCTAAGTTTTGAAAAGTTGCTCATACGGCACAACCACTCCTTAACATCTGTCCAGGTTTATTCTCCTCTGGGCGGGTTGAGTTTAGGGCGGAGGCTGGAACATCTGTTCACATCCGCCAGCATTTCTGCTCATGTCGTGATGAGCAGGAGTGTCTTCAAAGTGTCTTATAGTGAAGTCTAGAAATATAATGGTCCCTAAAGACGTCTGCTGTTGATTGCCAGTATTTTGGACGGACCTGACAGAAGTTCCCAGTTGTGTTTTTTTTTTTTTTTTGCTCCTAATTACACAGAAGACTTGGAACAGCTGCAGATAGACTTTATTCCGAGGTGACGATACACAAAACATCAGCTGCGTCAGAGCCATTATGCACAAAGCATTGCGGAGTCGCAGCTAGCTGTCACTCAGAGCGAACCCCTGTCAAACTCTTGGTCTAATTGTTTTGGTCCGGTTCCAAGTGGGGCCCCGCTTGCTGCTGTTGTTGTCACGAGCCCAAATGAGCTGAGCTGAAGGTGAAAAAAACACTGCAGGCTTTCCAAACGAGCATGAAGACAAGAAAGGAAATGCTCTGAGGAAAGACAAGAGTGAAACTGTGAACACATGAGGTGGTTTCCAATGGATGGAACCACATTTGTATGGGTAAAAAAAAATTACTGTTTCATTCAAGGCTGTTCTTTCAAACAATACAGTTACTACTATTCCAATATGATTCAAGCTTCTGTTTGGATTGAGACCTTATTGGAGAAGCTTGATCTCTTCCTCATAACGAGGGACCGTTTCAGTTTTATTAGGTTGGACTCACTGGAGAGTTTCAGCGCACCACGGGTGGCTTAAATGCATTTTTTTTTTTTTTTTACGGGCTTTGTGACCCTGTCAGTTCCCTCCAGGACATTCCTGGAAGAAATACCTCACCGCTTTTGCCGTGAAGGTTAATAGATCCAGTTAATAGAGGTGTAACGGCACATGTATTCATCCTGAACCGTGATGTTAGGGAGTCATAAAAAATGTCTCCCTGAAGCAAGAGCATGTATGTCAGTGAGTGAGAGGGTATGTTGACTGCTAAGGCTCTACAGGACATACCAGCTATCTCAGGTAGAACAAACTGTAATTTATGTTGTATGTAATCACAGTTAATCCGAGGTGGAAACCATCAATACTCGTGACCACTGCAGAGTCAGTTCACCAGAGGTTTAATGCCAGATGTTGGCAGATGTGTGACTAGTGTGGAAGGGGTATCACACTATAACAAGAATCTTTTCCCTCATGCACTTGGGATTTTGAACCCAATCGCCAGAGTGAATGTTAGTACATTCAAGTTAAGAGCGAATGTTTCTTCATGTTGCAGCTTCTGTTTAGGTTGAATTTCCTTTTTCTGTCTTGTCACACTCTGTGCTTTCACGATTAAGATGCCACACGTTTTGGTCTCCTATTCTCGGACAAACACGGATGGAAATATCCTCAGGTGTCCTTAAAAACATCCGCTGGTTTGACTTTAGCAGCCTTGTTGGCTGTAATAACACCACCCAAGTCCCCTCCACCACCTGGCGTTGAAAGACAGCTAATAAGCATATACTGTGAACGTGATTTGTCCACCCTTGGACGTATCTGTGGTTTGCAGGAACATTAACTACCATCGTTATATCCTGGCGCCCAAAACTGAGACACCAAACTGTGACTTCTGTAATGTTAAAATCTTGTTGGTACAGGTTTTAATTGACCAACAAGATGTCATGTTTTGGTGGCATCTATTTCATATTATCCGTTCTGTAATGATTCACTGCCTCGCTGTAATGAAACCTTGTTTGGGCCATTTTCAGAGTAGTTCAGCCACTTAACATTTAAATAGATAAACTTCTATCAAATCCTGTTTAACATTTCATTTTCAAATAAACTCAACTAGGATTTGGACACAGACGATGACTGACTTCATGCCTTCAAAACTATGTTTGTGCTTCTAGCTTTAGCTTTGTTTGTTTTTTCCAGCTCTCCTTGGTTAAATCAGTGTTAACAGACTGTAGTGTGTTGATCTGCTTCACTGACAATAACTCAGCGGATGCTTTGATAAAGTACCCTGGTACATCCAAAGCCAGACGGCATCGATGTTCCCTTTCTGCTGCATCCTCCGCTGTTGTCAGGGCTTATCGACGCTCGCACACAGACTACAGGCTACGCTTTCACACATAACACGCAGCCAACAAGCGCACGGACAAGGCATTGGCTTTAATGTGCTGAAACGACCATTGTTGTGTGCACTTCAAGCGCATACACAGCCCGCTCGAAAGCACAAGCTCGTATATCCTGGATATAGTCTGCAAATGCACAAACACACAGTTCCGGGCTGCAATAAAAACGCTGGACAATTGCACATTACATTCATACGACATTAAAAATGTAGAGACAGGTATCTCAAAACACATAAAAAGGCACACAGATATGCAAATGATGTGCACAGAACATAAACGCATACAAATAAGACATAAACCCTTCATCAGATATATATGAATGCAGCCACAGTCGCGCTCCAGCCTCACACCCAGGCATCCACACACGGACACCGTTGTTTGTTGATTGGCACTGGCTGCGTCATTGCTGACAACCAGCCCCGTTTCATTTGCATAAAGCACAGGGGCGATGCACCTTTTCCCTCGCTCTGCTCCACAGGAGGATGATTGGCAGCGGCCCGGGCGCAGCCAGACGCTGAAAATGCGACTCTGCTATAACCGAATTCAAAGGAGCCGCTGGCCCCGACGCCTCTGAGGGCTACAAAGCTCCGCTCAATTTCACCTTTTGCTTAGATCCAATTTTTCTGACTGACGTTTCTGAATGTGACCCACATCTGATGCCAGTTTGATGGATGCATCCTAAGATGACCCAGGAGTGCAACGCCAACGACAGAAGTCCCTCACTTTTAAACCTCTGTCACGGTCCAACGGCTTTATTACGCATGCATGTGGCTAAAATGCAATCTGCATGTGTTAAACTGTCTCCTGTCACATCCAAACACAATCTACCTGGAATGAGTTGTGTTTGTGTTGTGTTGTGTTGTGTTGTGTTTCATTGCATTGCATTTTCCTTCAGATGACGTTGTATGCGTCAAGACCCCTGCGGTGCCAATAAAGTGCTCCGATCAAAACTGTTATTGTTATTTTCACACTTTATTAATTAATGTGACCACAGTGTTTCTGGTGCCTGGTGGGTTTTTTCTCTCCAAAGTGTGTTGCTAGTGTTATTAAAAACGTACATTGAAGTAGCTTAGAAAAGAACACTCACAATTCTATTGTTATTCTATCATGTATTCATAATGAGGGATGCTGAGACAAAACCCACATGCAGAGTGAAGTAGGAATGTGACAAATGCGAAGAAAGTGAATTTGCAGAACATTTGGAGCTCGGCCCATTTTCACACCTGTGCACATCTGGCCATCGTCCTAGAGAACAGCAGCAGTTACATCGTCTTATAACGGTGACAGTGCTAATCATGTATGCTAATATGCTTCTTCGAGCCAACTCTACATCCATGAGTCATTCATTTTTGTTATGTTCAACTTTCAGAGTGTGGTATCACCAGTGGTCACCAAAATATGGCTCCTTTGACACAATGAAACTAGGGAACCAGAAACTGGTTCTCAGTAGAGTGTATACCTCTGCCAAGGCTCAACAGTCCCCTTTAATTAACTCAAGCCTAATCCAATGGCAAACTTTAAACCACCCCATGACTGCTTACCCATAATTTGAGATCACCAGATGTAGGATCTGCACCGACTTCTTCTCGAAGATCCATGCGCCCCTGAGAAATTAACAAAGATGTTGGAAAAGGCCTGTCTCGCAAGGATTAAAGAAATCCTGGTTCTGTCTCTGATACCGGGCTGGGCTGAGATCCATCCTCTATTCAAGGTTTTTTTTTTTTTTTGTGGAAATCCGCTCAGTATTCTGCTGAGAAGCCAACCAACCAACACATGGACGCCGGCAAAAAACACAACCCCCTCAGCGGAGGCAATTATCTGTGTTTGGCACACACCGGAGCAACCGCTAGTTACAACAACCTGGCTAAGTTATTTTAACCCGAAATATGATCTTTTCCTCAATCAATCCAAGCTGCTCAAAAGTCCTAATATGTCATAATAAGTGAAACGTTTGGAGGTCTAATGAACTGCCACGTTTTAGGTTTTTTTTTATATATTCACAAAGAGACATGTGGGAAAATAAAGTGTTTCTTTAAAGACTTCATTAATTACAGTAATCTCATAGTCTGCCTATTTGGGAGAATTAGATTGTAATGATTAAAAAAAAAGTATTGAGTCTCTGTGAATTAGAATCATAGAGGTGGGCTCTCTTCAATGGGATCCAGTGGACTGAAGGGGGATTTCTACAATGAGTGTTACGTTGTAGTTAACAAAATATCAAAAACTGCAGAAAAAAATTAATAATAAAACAATTTTTCTCTGTGACAAAAAACCCAAAAACATTCTTCCCTCATTAGTCACGAGCTGAAATCCCACCTCGCAGCTCATCTCCTTCCTGTCTCAACTCCCTGCTGTTAGAGTAATAGGAAAAATAAGAAAACAATAATCCAGCACACTGTGAACAAAAAAATCTCACACTAATACATTCAAAATTGAGTAAAACAGTGTGAAAGTGCGTTTTTATATATTTATTTCGGAGCGTTACATCACTCCTCTGAACCCCCCCCACGGGCGGCTCCATTAGCATAATAATTAAGCCGGCGCTGTAATGCACGGTTTGTTCCTATATTGCTGCACACTGCAGTTGGTTTTGAAGTTTCGCTCCTCCACTCACACTCCCCCCTCCTCCTCCACCCGCCTCCACCCTTCCCTGAGAAATTACCATGCAGTTAGACAATGGGAATGAATTAACAGAGAGCTAATTTCTCCCAGACTCCTGTATACGTGCGACTGGTTATCAGCAGTGCGCGAGTGCACCCCTGAGACCGTGTGTGTGTGTGTGTGTGTGTGTGTGTGTGTGTGTGAGTGAGTGAGTGTGTGCGCACCTCTCCCCACTTTCTCATTACATTTCAGTGATTGACTCAGACAGAGAGGGAGAGGGTCGTGTGAGATGGAGCAAGAGAAGAGAAGAGGAGGAGGAGGAGGAGGAGGAGGAGGTAGATTGGGAAAAGTTTCATTATGAAATTGAGAATGAGGATTCAATCAGTCCTCATTTAAAAACTAATGTTACTCTTCTCCTCAGTAATCCACTCCCCCCCCCTTCTCTCTCTGTCTCCCTCCCTCCCTCTCTCTCTCTCTATCAGGGGGGTTTGCATGGATTGACATGATTTATAGTGAACTGCAATGAGAGCATAATGATGTTCGCGGTAATGAATTGATTAGCATTTAAATAGCCCGGGAGAACGCAGTGCGGGCCGAGACTCGGACTGTTGCGGGTTAAAGTTCAGAATGAGTTTGATTTGGTTGTCGCAGAGGAAGAGAAGTCCTCGACAGTTTTTTCTTTCGGGGGGTCGTGTGTGAATCATTCTTATCACCGGAAACTTGTGATATCGGTGCTGTAGAAGACTAGAGGGTTATACTTCAGCTGCGAGCTGCTCTGGATGAGTGTCACGTATGTCCCTCAAATGTCAATGCTTCAGGAACTCCAATGTTTTCAATATTCAAAGTTTTCATTTGAAGTTAAAAAAAACAAACAATCTGAAATTCATTAATGTCAGTCATTCTTCTGACGGCTGATTAATTTCAAGAGTTCCAATTAGATCTGATTAATCAGTCAGACTGATTTATTGGACAAACCGAGTCGCCATGACTTTGTTTTTCATCTGACAGGGAACAAATGAAGGTAACAAATTATGATGTAGCAGCGCAAAACTAATCAACTCAACTCAGTGAAATGTAAATGAATATTCAAATGTTTTTAATTGTTATTTTCTTGGTATTTTTTTCTGTTACTTTACACCGCAATGACGGAAGTAATCTTCATTTTACTGCCGCTAGTCATATCAAACAATCAGTGTTTATACTGCGCTACCTTTAGTAATAGAATTAAATGTCTGTACTTGTACATCATTTCCTTAAAAGCCAAAGAAAACAATGTTATCAGATATGCACTGCTGACTCTATCAGTGCCCAGAGGCTGATACTGAAGCAACTGCATTAAAAAAAAAAAAGAAAAGCTCCCACAGCAAAATTAGAGCTACGCAGAAGTATTAATGTAAAAAGGCAAGTTGAGGAAAATGAGTTTTCGAGTCGCTCTGAGATGTTCTCATTGTGCACCAGTGTCTGCACGGAAGTGTTTGACAGAACCCAGGACACAAGTGTGGACAGCAGTGTAGCAGCTCTGTGTGCAGCGAAGCTCAGCTGATTAGATACACAGTGTAGTCAGCTGCACTGGTTAGAGTGGAACCAATCTGAGTAGACACACAGTTAGTCAAGACTGTCCTCTTGGGGAAAATCCTCAGCCCAGTGTGCAGGATGTAATGTTCGCAGCTAATGTTTCTGCAAACCACAGATACAGCAGTGGTTGACATTCGCACCAGAAAGTGGCATATCATGTTCAGATTATGTGGTTATTAGCCAACTTTCACATGAGGAAGGGGGGGCGACGGTGGTGTGATTACAAGTCGACGAGGCTGCAGAACAGATTCAAATCACATCACTGGACACTCCAGCTGTTTTTGTGGTGACCTCAACAGGTAGTTGAACTCTAACCAGAGCGTAAGTACAGCAATCATGACAAGAGAGAAATCAAAAATGAACTCCAAACATACTCAGCTAACACTGTTTTTCTGGTGATTGGGTCAGAAAATCTACAGAGTTGGCTGTTACATTTGCTGAGGATGAAAAACAAGTAGTGAGATGTTTCTGTAAATCCCGAGGCCGGCTCCTATATTCCACCTCACCTCCCACCGACAATCATCATCAGTTTCCTTTAACCATGACCGGGAACGTTCCCCGACCCAAAAATTGTTTTTGGTCGTTTTAGCCGGTCACTTTATAAGGAAGACGAATATAATTACATGTCGAGACGTTTCCTCTGAGTCGTATCAGCAGGTTGGCAAATAAGGTTGTAAATATTCTTAGTGAATGTTGCTGTTGGTTTTTGTGACACTTTATATTAACAGTTCCTCTTGAGATTTGAGGGGTTTTTTTTGCCACCCGAGCCCTGGTGGGTCGCACTTCTTGTGCTTGTCACTTCTGATTTGTTAAAGAAGAATTTGGCAGCGGTGGAAAGTCCATTACTCAAGGAGGTCTGTGCTACATTTTAAGGTACTTGTAGTTCATCTCTTATCCTTGATGCTATATGTGGCACTACAATTATGTAATAAAAATGACATGACAGCTATTAAACAGTGCATCTAAAAGAAACTTAATTCGTCTCCACCTCCACCAGAGAAAACCAGTTCTAACATTAAAATCATCTGAAATTGAGCTTTCTGCGAGTTGATTTTTTCAGTCTTTGATACATCAACGGGTTTTTATGATCATTAAGGTGAAACAATAACAACAGTAATACTAAATACGTCCCCTGCTGCATTATGGGATTGTAAACGGCATCTCTTCCTGTTTCCACAGCAGCGAGACACAGGCACTGAATCCAGCCGAGGTTTTATTGAAGTGGACACAGCTTGCATCGAAACAGCTAAACACCGTTACCTGATGCAGATGCGCCGCTCAGAATATAAAGCAAGCGGCGACGAACGCCTGCTGACTCGAAGCTGTTTTCTCGTCTTGAATGTGCGCTCACACGTGGACTAATTTGAATGTTTGAGTGCTTGTGTGAGTGTGTGTGTGAGAGTTACTTGAAGCAGAGAAAGCGGCCGCTTAGCTTGTAATTCTCTTTTAATAACAGTAATCTTGCACAAAGCTCTGCTCTGCATCAATAGTCATTGCGCCATTATTCTGAAAAACTCAGCGAGGAAAAGGACGACATGACAGGAAAAGAGAGTCGGGGAGACGACGGCGGATGATGGCAGTTTGCGGACAAAGTGAGCTGTCGCTCTCTCCGACTCGATATCCTCTCGGCCTTCGTCTTTATCGATATGGCCATGAGGTGATTCTATTGATTGCCGATTTCACTCCCTCAGACACTCTCACACATTCTAACACTCCCTTTCTTTCCGCTCTGTAGCTCCCTGTCGATCTGTTCCACGTTCAGACAGAGCGAGTGCTTCTCTGAACACATTTTAAATCACTTTTATCTCCTTTTACACACGTCCAGACAGTAAAAACCCTTCAGTCTGTACAGTATCTCACCCAGTTACTTGTCTTTTTCCACAAAACAAGCATGCTCGTGTTTACATCCAACAGACTCACACTCTGTCTTAAACTCCTGTATAAGGCCTGTATTTTAATCGTGCATTCACAATGAAAGATTCCAAGCGACACCGACTGTGTGGAAAATGGGCGTCTCCTGCTACTCTCTCTCTCGTATATGCAGCAGTGCAGGTGTTACAGAGCTGGGTGGATGTAAATAGATCGATACACAAAAACACTCTCAGTCAGTCACATTGTTGGTCTCCTCGCAGTGAAACAGTTGAAGGAATCACAGTGACGCACGATGACAACACTTCAACAAATCCAGAAATGCTTTTGCATCATGCTGTTGTCTGGATGCTGCAGAGCGGCACGACGTGAGCACGGCAGCGAAACTCGCTGGTGTTGTGAAATGATAAAATATTGATAGATACAAACAGTCAGAGAAAGTCTGGTAAAGCTGTTCATGTGATGGACACTATTTCAGTCACTATTCCTGCTACATAATCCTCTAAATGCCTTCAGCAGTTCTTTACATGTGCTACAATAATGTTTGTATTCATAATGCACTCCAAGGATAGAACACATTTAGGATTCATCAGCCTTGATAAAGCCTTGTTCTTGTTGCTAATAAAATATGTATTAAGCTTGAAAAAAAAACAAGCTTCAGAAATTTTTATCAATAACGTAATAAAAAAAGTTGGTTCCACTCAATAAAAGTGTTTTAATACTATTATCTACAGTTTTCTAAAAGTCACTTTGAAGTTATTATAAATGTTTTATAATCTCAGAACAATCGAATTAATTAATGTGCATTACAAAGACGTTAATATAAAATGATTTTTCTTTCATGGAATACTTTGTAGGAACACGTGAGTTAAAACTGAAGACACCTTGTTACATCTCAGGAAGGAAATGCATCATTTTTCAAATATAATTTTCTTTCCTCTCTTCTTCTTCTCTGCTCTACTATCCTTTCTTCTATGCCTCTTTCTCCTCGTCTTGATATTGTCTCGTCTTCATAGCTCACCACATGACCATTTGCACTCTTGTGATAACAATTAACTTGGTTCCGGGGAGTCAGCAAAGATTTTTCCTCTTCCTCTGTCAATGGACATTTTCATCCTGCTGATGCGAGCACTCTGCTGTGTGTGAGTGTGTGAGTGTGTGAGAGAGCGAGAGAACTGATGTGATCGTCTGTGGTTCAGTGTGTCTGTGAGTGTCAATCTATAACTACTGTGTGTGTGTGTGTGTGTGTGTGTGTGTGTGTGTGTGTGTGTGTGTGTGCGCGTGTGTGTGTTGTATGATAGCCAAGCAGCTGAGGGAGATGGCAGCCTGTCTGTCTCTGTTAGCATCTTTACTTTGCCAAGGCTGCCCTGGCTTACGGCCTACAGCCCAGACAGACATGCGTACAGGCAAATGCAGACACACACACACACACACACACACACACACACACACACACACACACACACATTTATATTAAGCTAGCATTAGACACACACATACTGGGACACACAAAACTTTCCCACAGAAGTGAAATTCGATTATTTTACAAAGCTGGTATTTTATTGTATGTTTTTGCTGTAATTTGCCAATTTATAGGAGTTTGAAAGGATCAAGTATTGAGAACTGCTGAACAAGGAACTTATTAGAAGAGGCTTTTTAATTATTGATTTCTACCTGGAATAAAACATTCCTTTGTGACAGGGACACACACTTTCGCCTTTCAGCTGGGGAACACTTTGTCTTGTGTAAGTTCACCTCAGGCACACCTCGGATTCTGAAAATATGGTGGAAAAGAACGAGAGACTGTAAAAAAAGGTGTCGTTACCTCGATGATGTGATGTGTTCAAGGTGCAATGTGTGCTAAAAAAAAAAAAAAAAAATTGACGGCGTCGCCTCTGACGAACACATCTTCATCTACTCGGCTCACAGCTGCTGTTTCGTCTTATACGATTCCTTAATGTAAACCTATTTTTATGAACTGAGGAGTTGGCAGTCACTAACAAGGCTACAGGAAGATGAAGCTGCTCCACGGTGGAGATTAATGGCTGGTGAGATTCCTTTTTTCTGTCTGTGGACAAACACCGTTTGTGGCTGTACAACAGCAGATACAGCTTTATAAAAGCTGGGTTACCTAAGAGAACGTTATGGCTGCTACTTAGAGCTCGGGAAGACGACTCTGAAGAAATATAGTTGATTGTGGAGTCTCATTTCCAGGTCTTAAAGTACAAACATTTTGGATCTTTACACTGCTAGAAATTTTAACCCAAGATCTTGATATTTGATAGCAGTCCACTATCTTTCTGAGGAGTTGCTTTCTCTATCTCTAACATCACCGTTATGCAATGTAATATGTTGAATTTCCAAGGTTTTTTTTTATTTTCACCCTGAATTTTCCAACCTTCAGTTTCAGTGTCAGCTCCAGAGGATGTAATCATGTAGCCTGGAATTGTTTTAAAAACAGGGATTAGCTTCAGCAAAAGCCTCAGTCTGGCTCTGACAATCGACTGCAGCATTTTGGAGTAAAGCTGCTGAACACAGGCAGCGACATCAAACAGTCCACCGTGACCTGAGCTGGAACCCGTTCCCACCCACACAGCTCCACTAAACCGGAATCAAAAGTGGGAAGTGGGTTTGTTTCAGTCACAAAGATGGTAAAAGAAGTCACAGTCAGAAGTCAGAACTCCACATGGGAGATGATGTTCGTGGTTAACCTTTTGGAGTCCGTTTACAGTGAAGGATGTTTGCTGTCACGTACCTGAAACCCACAGAGGGAAAAAAATCTCTTTTCTGTTCCGACCAAACAGCCACAACATTAAATCACAGCGGCAGGTGAAGTGAATAGGATGAATCATCTTGTTACAATGGACTATTCTGCCGTGGAACCAGGGGTCCTGGCATTCGACATGCAGCATCCATCTACACGCGGCACGCTACGATCGCCAATCCCTGCTCGCGAATGGCCCGAGGAATGTGAGAGCTGAAGCCATTGACCTCTCCTGCAAAATCCTCAGATCCCAGTCCGATTGAACATCTGTTGGACGAGCGGGAACAAATCCGATCCATGGACGTCCCACATCGGAACCCAAAGCACACAATCCCTCATCCTTGATGCTGGAACGCTCAGGACACCCCCAGAGATGATGAGGTTCCCAGGTGGGTCCTCGCTCAGGGAAGTCCCAAAGTTGCCATTGACTTTGGAAGCCATGTCAGGTCATTCCTGAGCAGATTTTGTGGTGTAGCAGGGCGCGTCGTCCCTCGGGGGTGAGCCGCTGCCACAAATTGTAACAACGAAATCAGTGTCATTCACCTCTCCTACTAGTACTTTTCAATGTTGCCGAAATAATTTGACTTTCTTCCCTCATTATTTGGCTCCTCTCTCCCTGTTCGTCTGCTCTCTTGACATTGAGCAGGATATCAGACAAAGATCTGGACGGGGACAGAACTTTCTTGACAGTTTGAC